>NW_015537960.1:210028-219421 GCF_001515605.1 Sinocyclocheilus anshuiensis
TAGATAGATAGATAGATAGATAGATAGATTAAGTATAAAATAATTTAACATAAAAAAATTAAATATATTTTTATTACAATTATTGAATTATTGACATTTTGTATGTATGTATGTATATATTAATCTATATAAACCTGCATTTGTAACAAAACCATAAAAAAAAACGTATTTTGTTCTTCATATTTTCATTTTGGTGTCTTGAATATGAGAAATATTCTACATATGTGTCACCACATGGAGTTCTGGAGAGAGAGAGGACAAAAAATGAAAGTTAGGTGTCCTAGATAAACTTATAATGGTACAATTTTTAAAAGACATGCAAATTAGTAGATGTTGTGTATATATTTGATTTGAATGCTCACGTCACTTCAATTCAGATTATTATTTTTACAAAAATGGATTCATGCATTATGTTTCAGTTGCTAATAAATGTTTTTTTTCTCTCTCTCTCTACAAACCATTTTATATACTTGGTCAATACTATAATCACATTTAGTGCTGGGCAAGTGTTTATTTTGAACCCTGTCACCAAGTCTACTAAATCTAGGCTACTACTTTTATGGTAAGGAACTGTATTGTTTATTGTGATTATTAATGATAATTATATTAATATGATATTGCCAACATTTTATAAATACAATAAGCCAATTTATCACTTCACATCATGCCTAACGTTCTTAAACCATTGTAAGCATGGATCTAGATTAACATTACACTTCAAGATGTCGCACACAGTGTGCGTTTGTTGTTTGAAGTGTTAATGGACACACAAAGTATTACAGCTTTTCTATCAGATAGTTCTGATGTACATGAAGATATCACAGTGGATAGAATACAAACTTCTCCTGAACTTCTCTGACCTTCTCCACTTGTGATGAGTGGAAGGCAATTGCTCAATTTAGCCAAAAAATGTGTGCAAATGCAGTGCTGCATAAAAGAAAGGACTGAAGAGAAACACCATTCTAATGTAAGCAGACGTGTCAAGAATCTCAGCAGAAAAGAGCTTGTTCCACAAAGGGAGAGAGAGTTTTCAACAACGACAGACTTTAATGCAATTATAGTAAAGCATCCAACTCCAGCCCCTCTCGTGGAGACGGGACATTCCCCTGAAGAATATCATCTGTGAATCCCACCCCAAAAAAGAGTGTTTAAAAAAGAAAGGTTGGAACGAGTCTTAAAAATTACGGAGGGGGGAGGCTGCAGCCCTTTTTCCCTGCAGCTCTGGTGGTGGTGTGTTAATTCTTACTCTCTCTCTCTCTTAAATCGAAGCCCTTGAGGTTCCAGAGTTGCTGCACCTTTCATTAGTGTCGGCTCCAGTCTTGCTGTCCGGGCATCATTAGCAATCTCAGAAATCAGCGTGTGACGACGGGCCATTCTTCATCTACCTGTCCGCCTGCATGGCCACCAGCAACCCCCATCCTCCTCTCCTCCACCCCATCCGCTTGTCCACACTCCTGCTGTATATATACATACAAATGCTCCGCGTGCAAACAGGCACAGGGCCGAGAAAAAAACACGGCCACCAACGACCCCCTTTCTCTTTTGTCACTTCAACTCTCTCTCTCTCTCTCTCTCTCTCTCTCTCTCTGTCTCTCTTTGTGTTGCTGGCTTGCTGCAATATATTGTTACAATGGTAACCATTTATAATAACTCTGTGTATGTTAACACTAGGCAATGCATTAGGGATCAATTAAAAATAAATGTAAATAAATAAATGCTAATTTATAAATATAATCCTGTTCATAATGCACTGAATTAATATTTAAAATAATATTAATAAATTAATAAATTAAGCATAAATTAACTTAATCATATATTAGTGCAATTAAGTAATATTTAAAATAAATAATATGAAACTACTAAATTAAATTAAGGTATATATGTTATCAGCATGTGTATATTAACTAATAAATTAAATTATATTATACTAAATGACATGCATAAACGTTTGAATTAACTGTAATGTTAAAATATATTTAATAAAAATTAAATTACTTTAAATAATATCAGTTGAGGTGTATATGATGATTTAAGGTATATATTTTATCATAATGACAGTATGTGTATGTTGACTAATATTTAACTTAAATAATTTAACTAAATAAAATGCATGCATGTGTAATATAATATATTATTAAAATCTATTAGATAAAAATGAAATATGTATATAAATTTAAGGTATATATTTTATCAGTACTTGAAAACCGAATCCATAACCTTGGAGTTGCTGGTGGTATATGATCTGTCAGAACTATAAAAATAACATTTTTAATGAATACTTAAGGTCTGTAGTAACTTACCACTATCTGTGTGTGTGTGTGTGTGTGTGTGTGTGTGTGTGTGTGTGTGTGTGTGTTCTTCCTCTAAACTGTACTGCCCTCTGTTGGATATCAAACAACACATGAGTGGAAGACAGGAGATTTTCCTCCTCATGTTCAACTCTGAGTCTCTACACACGCTGAAGCATGCATGTTTTTATATTGCTTTCAGGCAGACGTTTAACATTTTAATTGCAATTGATTAAAACCCGGCTCTTCAGAATGAATCCGTTGTGTTTGAGACTGTTGTATAAATTCATTTCAGTGCTATAAATTGAAGTGTTTTTACTGCAAATTATACCGCACAAGCAATTACACAACTGGTTGTTTACCATGATGTTGATGCATGGTAAATCTTTAATTATTGAGAATAATCAGATGTCATATTGTAATCATTACTAGAGAAGCGCAATGTTTACACGAGTGTCGTCGCAGGCATAGCTCTGGTTTTCGACACTATAAAACATTATTTCCTTCGTGCTCAGCACATGTATTAGACTGACATTTTTGCACACCTCATTATCTCATTGCGTTTCTGTTCAAATATTTGTTTTTGAATCAAGTCGTGCCGGTTAGCTTAAATTTGTCATTTCCTGTTCTCAGAGTTTGGTCGATCTGCCCTCGGCCCTGTAACATATAAACACACCGCACCTCTGCTGACATCACCGCGTAACACGAGTCAAGACTCTGAGCTCCGAAAGTTAACAAGAAATCCATCCAAACCATAAAGAATAATTAGAGTCGAGCGAAAACACACGAGGAACCGACCACAGACCCTGCGGATCTACAACACCGACCGCTTGCATCCCGTGCCAAAAAGATCCACGCTATAGCACGATGCGTTTAAATAACCCAATTACATTTGAAATGTCACAGTGATTGGCGTGTAGTTTTAATGACTCTTTCGCTACATTATATATCCACTGCCAAGCTTAGTTTAACTGAGGCAGCATTTTACAAGTGTGGGTTTGCTAAACTTGTTTCCACATTTTTACAAGGTCATTAACTCATGTAATGAACTCTAAATGCACTGCAAACAACACTTGATTAGAAACACAAGCATGCAGTGCATTTCTGTATTTAATTTAAGCATTATGTCAATGAGTTATGACATCTGTTTTTCGCTTAGGGTCGGGGATGTGTGTGTGCGTTTTAGGTTTGAACGGAGAGGGGTTCACGTTCTTTACCACACACAAACACATTAACGTCCTGGACTGGATATTGTCCTTCAACACAACAGATGCTTCCTTAAAGGGCCGTCTCTTTGGGGCAGAGTTTGGCCCCACTACAAACCCCTTGCCCCACCCGTCCCTTTAAATCATGCTTTCATAGACATTAAAAATAGATCAAATCTGAACAGAGGAACAGAACAAATGCAGAAACACACAGCGTAGAATGAAGCATTCGGTTTACACTAAAAGCATCTAAAAAAATGCAAGCAGGAGTCACGTGATGTCACTCCGCCAGGACATCCAGTGTCTTTTCATATTTAAATAAAGCACTTAAGTCACTTAAATTGCCAAGATTTTATACCTTTGCAGTCTTTTTCTTTCATCAAAATCAATTGTAGTGACATTTTTCCAAACCATTTTCAATCCCCGCTTTGGTCCTCTGGCCATTTTTCTGCTGCACCTTTCTTCCTTAAAGACTTCAGTATGTAAATGACATCAGTTGTGACTGTCTAAACTCCATACACTGGTGTATATAGTTCACTCTGTCATCAGGGCTCAGTTGCTGAATAATGAGTAGTGGTTTTGTATGTAAATGTGGTCATACGCTAAAGTCAACATGCAAACAAAATTTACCCTCTTTACCTTTTTTAATGCATGTTCCTGCTCCATTGTGAATGATTCAATGCCAGTGATCAATGCCAATTTGTCTTCATAATCTTTCATCAGAATTTAGTAACTTGCTTGTTAATTACTTTTCGGCTGACGTCAAGGGTCTTCAATCCCTCCAACCGCCTGCAACACAGAGACCATTTTTCACCATCCAATCAACTCCCAATGAATAAAATCAATTCCAACACCAAATTTAATACATTTAGCATTGATTATACAGTTTCAATCAGAAAAAGTGACAAACACAAAAAATAAAGTGCAACTATATACCGTACATTATAATTTTGTAATGTCTTTTTAGTAATGTTTTTCATCAAGGCTGCATTTATTTGATCAAAAATACAGTAACGTTTTCTATTTTGTTCTATTGAAATTTATTCCTGTGATCAAAGCTGAATTTTCAGCATCATTACTCCGGTCTTCAGTGTCACATGATCCTTCAGAAATCATCCTAATATGCTGATTTGCTGCTCAAGAAACATGTATTATTATCAATGTTGAAAACAGGTGAGCTACTAATATTTTTGTAGAAAGTGACAAAGCTTTTTTTCAGGATTCTGTAAAGAATAAAAAGTTAATTTTGAATAGACAGAAAAAAATGCATTTATCCAAAATATAAATATTTTGTAAAATTCTAAGGGCCTTTACTGCCACATATGATATTTATACATAAGTATTTATTTCTTTCAAAAAAAAAAAGAGGAAACGTACTGACCCAAAACTTTTTGAACAGTAGTGTAACAGAGAGAAGAAAACTTCCCATATCTTTTGTTTTTGACGTTAAAGGATGTGTGTTGTGTCCTCATATTTAAAAACCATGAACAAAAGCAAACAAATAAAACTAATGCAATAAATAAAAGTACTGCATGTTAAATACATACTTGCATATTGTTGGACCTATTAATACTATGGTAATACATTTAAATGTTTGATTTTAACATAGTTGCTTATTTTTGTACATAAACTCACATTCTTGTATTTCGAAACGGCAAGGAAATCCCTTTTAAATGTGTTCTGATTATTTGTAGCTCGAGCCTGCAGAGCAATGAATACAGTCTATCCATATACCACATGTAATGATATGCAGGGGCAGTTCAGCTTTCATGTGCCCTACAAGGCCACACATGACCCATGTACCCAACATGCTCGGGTGGAACGAGGCCTGAGACAGAGAAGAGAAGTGAAGAGGAAGGGTTTGTTTGTGCTGTGTGGAGAACGAGATAAGCTGGATTGAAACTGAGAGACTCCTCCATATCTAAATGTAATCTCAGCACTGGATGAGGTGAATACAGTATCAGAGCACGGGATTGACATTTGTGAACGATACTGACCGAAAAAGAGGTAGAGACGAATAACATATCCTACCTCGCTCGTCCCCATTTTATAACTGCGTACATTTTTTTCATTCTTCGGGGTGGATTTTTATCACTTTAAGTGCATTTTTCTCTGGCTCTAAATGCTGGAGTTCCCAGCTCTTAAAAGTTGCATCAGATTAGAGGAAGAGTCGTGACAAAAAGAGAATTACATGATGAATTAGATGTACTTCAATGGGTTTTTTTCTTTCTATAATGTTATATTCTCACTGGACAATCAGTTTCAGCTGATAATTTAAAAGCGATATCAGGCAAACTCGGGAAAATCGGTGCGCCGCTTCTTTCGGAGAATTCTTGAAGTGCCGTAATCATGTGGGCTATTCGTGTTGACCTTTTGACATGTAACTCAATTACTCATGATGGACAAATACCTGCTCTGGTCTCTAATAATGAACAAACTCCTGACAGATCAACCGCTAGGAATGACAAAACTCCTCCGTGCGCGGCCAAATTTGATAATCGCTATTAATTCTGCACACATTGGCAGTCCTGACAGCATCCGAGTGACTGCGGAATCTAATTTATCCCGTACGAGAATCCATCATTTACAGCAACCCGCCATCCTAGTGGCAAATAAACCGTCAGAAACCTTGCCGATTTGTCTGGCTGACAAAGAGAGAGGGAGGAAAAGCAACATGAAGGTGCATTCCAATCGATGGAGGAATCCCTCGCATTCGGACTCCAGCTGAATATTTTCCCCCAACTTTGCATTTTTACTCTCTTTAGTAAGTCGGCCACTGGGGAGCGAGCTTGTTTCCCCTCTCCGCCTCATCAATAGCTAAATCCTGGTGAACAAGTGACATGGAGAAGCTGGAATCAATAGTCCAGCCTGCGTTTTCCCCTCCTTCTGGTCAAATGGTTCTACACAGTTGACAGGCATGACAAGCCGAACATGATACAAAATCATTATCAGCAGGCCATGGAGATGAGTGCAGAAAAACATGACACGGGCATTAATGGCCATGGCTGGTGCTGAATAAACTAGCTGCTAGCTAAAGGATTTGTCAAGTGGAAAAAAGATGCGGGCGAAACTTCTCCCCTCGTATCGATTTTTGGGTGGTATCGAGCCACTGGTAGCAAAATCGCAGTCAATATGACACCGCGGTGAGCAGAGGATGTCAGTGCTGGAAATGTTTTAATTTGAGCCCGTGCAGGAAACACACACTCGCTCCGGCCATTTCATCACACTCACACTGGCCTGATACGGACTTATGCTTTAAATAATGAGCATAACTGATGTTTTTTTTTTTTTATCACACACATATCTGGCAGTTTCAAACGCATGTGTCAAATGTAGTAGAGTCTAAAAAAAAGTTAAATGGTGTAAAAAGCAATAGCATGTTTTTCCCCACACCCTGAATGCATAAATGCACACTTAAAGTTTCAAACATTGTTCATGCCAGAAATTATCAAAAAAAATTGTTATTATGAATTTAGATTTTTTTGTCATGTTATTAAAAAGGTAATCTTATTGACTCTATAATATTAAAACCTTTTTTGAATTAATGAGTCTAAAAATGTCAAACGGTGTAACAAAAAAGCACATATTTTCCACACACCTTCAATGCATAAATGTTCACATCTTAATCAAAATAAAAAAAAAACATTGCAGAAATTATGAAAATTATTATCACAAGTTTCAAAATCATGAATATCTTTGTTGTTTGCCATGTTATTAAAAAAGTAGTCTTACTGACTCCCTGTGATATTATTTCCAAGATTTTCTTGTCACATAAAAAATGTAAACAATACTGCTTCACTGCTTTTTCATAAATAATAATAAAATGTTATGGCAAATAATAAATAAATATTATGTCAGATCAAAAACCTTTGATAATTTTATCAACAAATAATAAAAAATAATTTATAAATTATATAAAACATAATTTACCCATAAACACTGGTGAGTATTGCATAACGTCATTTTATAATCATCATTTACTTACACCGTATGCCCCATTTTCCTTCCTGAAGTGGATTGTTCTCACAGCATCCTCAGTATAGTGTGGAAAGGTTTGCAGGTTTTTTTTTTCCTTTTGCCTTCTCTTAATACTGAAGGTCACTGCATGAATTACGTGCATCAAACCAGCTATGGAAGAAGCACAAGACATTACTGTCTGGTTCAGGTTAAGAAAAAGACTTTCACTAGAATCCGAAAGGTTTTCATTTTCCCACTGTACTTCGGTAATGTAATATGCATCGATTGACTGCTTTTATCTTTAGCTAGTAATTTTTTTGTATAAATAGTTTTCTTGTTCAGTAGCAGTTAAACCCTGCTTAGAAAAAAAAAGTCATTCTGGATCTTGCTGTGTCAGGGAACTTTAATCAGTCGATGGCGCAAGTAGCTCACATCCTGTCTTTTCATTATTCCACGCTTATTGGCTTTTTGGAGGCAAAAGAAGAAGTTCTTTAAGCGGGGAAGTGTCTCAACTCAATTAAAAATTAAAATCAAACATCTTATGGAGGGTGAACTATTAACACAAGTTGATGAATATAGGTCATACCACAAAGAGAAAGAGAAAAGCTTATTAATTAAATAATAAGGCCAATTCCGGCATTATCAGACCCCGTCAACTCATTCCAGTGGAGAGGGGAAAATAAATTGCCCGGCTCGGAAGAAGCTCATTTTAAGCTTGTTTACAGCGGTGCCCGAAAATGTCAGGTTAACTAAATCCCGAACTTGCTTTCCAGCTACAGTGGAAGGTAATGAGTTGATTGAAAAAGGGGAAAAAAAAGCTGATTAGT
Source organism: Sinocyclocheilus anshuiensis (assembly GCF_001515605.1). NCBI lineage: Eukaryota > Metazoa > Chordata > Actinopteri > Cypriniformes > Cyprinidae > Sinocyclocheilus > Sinocyclocheilus anshuiensis. The sequence continues at coordinate 218,306 of NW_015537960.1, forward strand.
CCTTAACATCGTGACACGGGCCGCATTAGGAACCAGAGTAATCCAGGTCAGAGTGGAACAGGGTCATCACAGAAATTAACTTTTTGTTCATTAATTTGTCTGGATTAGTCGAGGGCAGAAAGACAGCAAATCTGCTCCAGTTTTTCTTATGAAAATCATTTAAAAGTGTACATCAATTGTGGCTGATGGGTGACATTGGGGTTAATCAGCCTGATGTGTCCTTTTAATTGCTTTCTATTCAGAGTAAATTCATTAGATAATGTTCTCTTCGAAATTCCGGAATCAATTTAACAGAAGAAAACCACATTAACAGCTTTGCTTTCATTACCGTGTGTTGTCGTGTCACCAGACCTGGGTCAGATTTCCTCTAGGCAAACACGTTTGTGTACCATGATTACTTACCAGGGATTTATTTCAAATCCGTTCTTTTCTCCATTACCGATATGCCCGAATTCAACGGCGAATTATAACAATGAAATAAGCCCCGAAACCCCATTTAATCACCAGAGTGAGCCGACACGCTCAAAGGCCTGTATCGGTAGCGCTGGTTGTTATTTGTGGTTAATTTGGACTGATTACAATGTGGGTAGTCTTTGGCCTGAGGCAGAGAGATGCTGGAAGAGAAGACACGAATGGCAGTGGCACAAGAGCGCTTTCTCCACCATTGCAAGAACATAAAGAAGAGCGCTTGGCATTGTGTGACGTGAGAATTTCACAGTCCTAAATGTGTCAATCATCGTGCTTCAGGACTTTGTTTGAGTCATTAAGTTGGCCGTCATCTTGCGAAGTGTCCGCGAGTAATTTTCTAATGGCTGGGCGCGTGCGTTCAGCCGCCGGGTAAATTCGGTGACGACGGGGGGTGGATCATCTGAGTGACGGCGAGCTGATGGCAGTTAATTTATCAATTATTTGAAGAGGATCAATTTGATTTTCTTCACATTACAAGGTGTGAGCAGGAAGGCACGAGAGCCTGTGCTACACTGTCAATATAGCCACAGCTAAAAGTGAATGTATTGCTTTAATAAAATGACTAAATAAAAAGGTTCAGGAACAAATTATCATTAAAATAATATAATTTTTCCCCTATAGGGATACTAAAATATAGCAAATAGTAAA
>NW_015537960.1:219431-219576 GCF_001515605.1 Sinocyclocheilus anshuiensis
TTCCATTGCAATATATTTATTCTGAAGTGTCCATGTACAAAGACATTTTAATTATAAAAAGAAAAACATAAAACACAAAAGAAAACATTTAATTATGACCAAATGAAATGTACAAATTAATAAATAAAATTAAATAAATAACATT
>NW_015537960.1:219625-223104 GCF_001515605.1 Sinocyclocheilus anshuiensis
CATTTGTTTGTTTGTACAGGGACAATTCACAACAAATGCACTGTAATGGAACTAGCTATAATCTTTTTTTACATTTATTTTTATTGTATTATTAGTTAATTTCAGAAGTTACATTTATTACTAAAAATATTAGAATAAATAAAATCTTCTACCTGATACAATAAATTGGCAATTAAAGTATATATATATATATATATATATATATAAGGCTGATTCTAATTGGTTATCAGATGCTGTTGACTTTATTAGCAAACAGACCCAGTTGCTGCCTTCCTGCTAAACTCCCCAAAACACACACACACACACACCTCGGTCTCCTCCCAGAGCCGGTCCTCTCCCCTACAGCCGCCCCATGCAGAGCCTCCACATAATCAAGGTAATTTGCCTGAACTTGGGGGAATATTTACTACATCGGCTTGGTTTGATTGATATCTACCCTTGTGACTTATTAGGCATTGTCAGAGAAAAGGCCTTGCAGTGATGTTAAATAATTTTTAATTGATAATCACCCTGTCACCGCTATCGAGACAACTTTTTGAAGACCAACCTGACTGCGATGGGAGGGGAGGAGAGAAGGTGCTAAGGGCCGACACAAGGCCTCTTAATTTCTTAATAAATGCTTCTTTGGAGTAGGACAGGGATTAGGGCCGACAGAGCTGTCACGGGGACAGGTGAAAGAAGAATTGGCAGCCTTTAATTTCTCTTTGAGGAATGATGAGGCTCTACGGGGACTAATCTCCTTATCAACACTGAGCCATCGCCTCAGGGCCAGTGCTGTCATTCACACCAAATCACACCCCCCTCAACCCCCATTTCGCGCAGACTCTGAGTTTTGCATGGTGGATTCAACGTAAAACTAATGGTGCCAAGTTATGTGTCACGTTTATTCAACGGGGCGCACATATGAGATGGTTTGACAGCCAGAGCGAGGAAAAGAGCCGATCTCAACGTTTGTTCAAATGAAGAGGACTGATTCTGGAACAGAAGCAGAAACAGACCACCCACAGTCCGTTCAATGATCTTCTGAACCATACAAACAAAACTGGCTAGTTCTAACCTGATTGGTTGCCACTTCACAACTTCCAGACGTGCACCGGTCTACATGGAATCTAAATGAACCAGGTATCACATTAATACAGCAGGTTAGTGGCATCAAGTCTTTATTAATCCACAATCTAAAAAATAAAGTAACATTTTTGTAGCGATGCTATTGAAGACCCATTTTGGGTTCCCCAAAGAACCTTTTTTTTTTCTCATGACCATTTTTTTTATAATCTAATAATAATCTAAAGAAACCTATAATGAACCTTTTTGTGCAATGGAAATGTTCTGTGGATGTTAAAGGTTCTTCATGAAACCATAAATAACCTTTATTTTTAAGAATGCATAACTCACTTTTTGAGTTATGTCAGTTAAATAAACTGCATAGAGAGAAATTGTAATTTTAAAGTCTGCACAGATTGTATCTGAAATGTATATACATTGAATCATAGAAACTGCTGTGATATTGTTATTATAAAAAAATATTAAAAATAAAAACAAATCTGCATAGTTCTATGGGGGAAAACCCCCCGAAAAATGTTCATTTGTTATTTCTTAAACTTAGACTTCTGGGAAGAATATTTGTCGTGAAAAACAAATACAAATTAACTCACTTTTGAGTTATATTTGTGAAAAATCCATCCAATCCAATTGAATGAAATTTCCATCTGACTGAAAAGAGTTGGTGCAAAATTTAAATAATCCATTAAATGTCATGTCAACCATTTCAGTTAGACTAATTTTCTGAATAGTTGTATTCAAAAGGCCCTTTAAACGTAACTGGAAACTGCAGATTTTGTTTTGCGTTTTAAAAAAAATCAGTGCATGTAAACATAGCTAACTTTATGCCACAAGTCGAATGTTTTGCTACGAGAAACTCAACTAGTCTCTGAACTTCACCAAATTGGGACATCTTCTAAAAACTTGCTCGTTTATGACAAACAACTTCAGTGCTAGGTTTCAGAGGAAAACTAAACAGAAATCTCCCACATGCTTTCTTCTGTCAGTGTTTTTTTTTTTTGGCCAATATTAATATGAATGTCCATGCGAGGGTACCTCTAAACGGGCAGTGGAGGTGGCAGTTTAAGGTGTATAATGTAAGATGACACGTAGGGCAAATCAACAGCTCTCGTCACAGTCTTTCCTGCTGAGACGTCTCTTCACCTTCCACTCCAGACTTTATCAATTACTGTCCAACACAGTGACAGGCTGCATTCACAACGACTCCGCTGTCGTCAAACGTCAATGCATGCTTTGCGCTTCCTTTGAGTCAGAAGAGGGCATGTTCATTTACGACATGAAAATCTAAACCGTTAGAGGTTAATCCACACTCTGTGCTGGTCTCACAGGGGACAGACTTGGCTAAACTCCTGGATATGCTGTTGTTAGACATGCACATGCGTTAAAACACCTGCGTTAGACAACTTAAAAGAACTCCATAATCAATAAGCTGATCTAAAGACCCTCTAATGAAGATTCATTCAATAAACTTCAGAGAATGCTTGTGAAAAATGGTAATTGTTAAGCAAAGAACCACTGAGGAGCCTTCAGTATTATTAATATGAACATGACCTACAAGGTTTCCCTACCTCTGCAAGTACGTGCTACTGCAGGCTGGTATACGGGTCCGCTGCAGAGGTAACTGATCCCTGCAGAGTTGCTTTCGTCTCATGAGGTTAAAATCATTTCGGCGCACCGGTCTGGAAATTGCCTCTCACTTAGACAACTTCAGGTGGGGTAGAGCCCAGTAAACTGCTGCACTTAATGAAAAGTTTAAAACAGTGGGTGAAGGGTCAGGACTTCCCAGCCTGCTGGAGTTCCAGTGTAAATTGTCTGAATTAACCGTGAGTATACGGTCTGAAATCGTATCGCTGCGAGGAGCAGAACATGCAGTAAAGGCGTTACAGCTCGTTAACTTCCCCCTCAAAACAGATTATCCTACTACTGCCCATCAGGGAACCGGCCGCACCCGATTGGCCGAGAGGGCGTTCGTCTGTATTGATCAGGCAAAACCAATCGTGCGGCTTTATGCCCAATGTTATGGCAAATATTTATGGAGGACATATTAGCCAATCACTGAACAGCGATAATGGGGAAAGTGCAGCTGGGGCATGATCTCATCGGGCGAAAATTGGTTGAAGGGCTGTTTATAAGACGAACTAAACCAGCTGTCAGTGTGCAACTCAAGACATGTGCGTGTAACTCACTACCGACTCTTTAATGTCTTTAATAAATTTAATGTCAGCGCATTCATACAGGTGCTATTTGCATCATCGCATGCAACCGGGCATGATTTTCAAAGCTCTAAGATGTAGTTCTGACTATAATAGTTCAATAAGCTCCTCCAAACTTTATTTATACTGTAATATCCATAATGTATCTGTATGTAATGTATCCATTATCCAGAACCGCCTGGATAATCCCCCCCCCCCCCCCCC
>NW_015537960.1:223114-229105 GCF_001515605.1 Sinocyclocheilus anshuiensis
AAGACACAGGGTGTGAAAGATCTGAATATATCACAAAAACACAAAACAAACTGTGATTGGCCGATTTACTTGTCAGTCAGACCTTTCCTGCATAAATGGGCGTTTCTTAGCCAGAAAGAGAGCTGTGTTTACATGCAGCCTTATTATTCATTCACAATCCGGCAGCTTAATTTGAATAAACATCACATAAACACCAAAGTTTGAGGGAAAACAATCCAATTGTATCTTTCGATCTGAATAAAATTCGTTAAATCTGAATGAAATTTCTGTCTAGTGGAAAAAAGAGGTGGTCATGCAAACCATTTCATACTACTTCTGTATGCAGTTGCATTCAAAAGTCGCTTTATCTGTAGTCAGCAGGCTTTTTATAGTTAACTAAAACTAAAACCATAAAAAAAAATATTTATACAAGCCTTAACAACAATTTAAATGACTACAAAATATAAATATAAAAATAAAAACTAATTTAGCTCATTGATGCTAAAATAACACTGGTAGTCAGATTTTCAAAAATGCAAACGGGCATGATTTTCAAAGTCCTAAGATGAAAACACATCTCATTACACATGTAGCTCTGGCTTTAATAGTTCAATAAGCTTCTCCAACCCTTATTTATACCATAATATCCATAATGTATCTCTAACAAGCAGCCGTTACCCAGAATCCCGCTCACATCTTGTCATCTTCATGAAGGCCGAGGGTGTGAGAGCTTTGAAAGATCTTTGCATTAAGTCAGCGTGGCCTCTAATGATTAGTGTGAGTGGGGAGCTTTCATTTCCCCAGTCCTGGAAGATCACAGGGGACGAATTGCAACACCCTTCTCCCTCTGCGCCGAATGGAGGTGATTAAAAACTTAGCGGTGAATTGGACCATCAGAGCCCTTTAAGAACCTGTTCTCTCCTCCTCTCTTCTCACTGCGAGGAGCTACCTGGGTCTTTTACGAGAGGATACATCATTAATGAGGATGAGAGAGAGTTAATCATTTTCACAGTCGCCTCCCCTCATTCATTCACACAATCCACCCATCTGCACTCGACATACTCCATTCCTCAAAGCACCATTTTGAGGCCCAATTTAAATGTATACTTCATTATGCATGCACAGGGTCACATCCTATAGATGTTCAAATTATGAGTCTTCTCTTCATGTGTTGTCGTGAAGCAGATTTTGATTTCACCAGATCTGACTTCAGTCAGTAAAACATGAAAAAAACCCACATAATACTGCTCTCCGAAAAAGGCATTGACGAATGAGTCCTTTTGGGAAAACACAAAATTATAAAAAATAAAATATTAAATTCTAGAGATAATGCAGTTCTAAAGGGGTTTAAATAAAACAAAGAATCAATGAAAAGCCATTCAGTCTTTTAATTTTGACACTACCATTCAAAAGTTTGGGGTCCGTCTCTTATGTATGGAAGCCCGTTTCCGCCACTGAATAAAAAATAAAAAAAGGTTATTGCGACATTTTATCTCACAATTCTGACTTTTTTTCTCAGAATTGCGTGATATAAACTCACAATTAAGAGTTATAAAGTCAGAATTGCGAGCCCGGTCTCATGAAAATGCGTATAAATAGTATGCCTAATAAAAACGAAAACTCGTCGTATTGATATGCAAAAATTGACTTTGGCGTGCAAATGATACGCAGTTTTCACGTGCATATGATACGAAATTTGTTGGCGTGCATATGATATGCAGTTTTCGCGTACATATGATACGCATTTACCCCACAACCCTAAACCTACCCATCGCGTAGCATATACATGCCAAAGTCCATTTTTGCGTATCAATACCACGAGTTTAAGTTTTTCTTTGGCGTACTATTTATACACACTTTCATGAGATCGGGTTGGAATTGCGAGATATAAAGTCACAATTGCGAGATAAAAACTCACAATCAATTCTGACTTTTTTTCTCGCAATTGTGAGTTTATATCTCGCAATATGATATGTTCTCAGAATTGCAAGTTTATATCTCACAATTCTGACTTTATAACTCGCAATTGCGTTTTATAAAGTCAGAATTGCAAGATATAAACTTGCAGTTCTGAGAAAAAAAGTCAGACTTGTTATACAGTTTATATCTCGCAGTTCTGACTTTTTTTCTCAGAATTGCGACTTTATGTCTCGCAATTATGAGTTTTTAACTCGCAATTGCGAGTTTGTATCACGCAATTATGAGAAAAAATGTCAGAATTGCGAGATACAAAGTCGCAATTACCCTTTATATTTTTTATTCAGTGGTGGAAACGGGCTTCCATACTTATGCCCACCACAAATGCATTTATTTGGTCAAAAATACAGTAAACGCAGTAATATTGTGAAATGTTATTACAGTTTAAAAATAACACTTTTCTATTCTAATATATTTTAAAATGTAATTTATTCTTGTGATCAAAGCTGAATTTTCAGCATCATTGCTCCAGTCTTCAGTGTCGCATGATCCTTCAGAAATCATTCGAATTTGTTGATTTTCTGCTCAAGAAACTTTTCTTATTATCATCAATGTTGAAAACAGTCATCCTGCTTAATATATTTGATGAAAGCCATGATATTTTTCCTCAGGATTCTTTAATAGAAAGTTTAATAGAAAGCATCTGCTGTCACTTTTGAACAATTTAGTGCATCCTTGCTACATAAAAGTACTAAACTCATCTTACTTCCCCAAATTTTTGAATGGTAGTGTACATTTACAGTCTTCAAATTGTAAATATTAGTCAATCAAAATGTCATCATACCCCACAACCCTAAACCTACCCATCGCGTAGCATATACATGCCAAAGTCCATTTTTGCGTATCAATACCACGAGTTTAAGTTTTTCTTTGGCGTACTATTTATACACACTTTCATGAGATCGGGTTGGAATTGCGAGATATAAAGTCACAATTGCGAGATAAAAACTCACAATCAATTCTGACTTTTTTTCTCGCAATTGTGAGTTTATATCTCGCAATATGATATGTTCTCAGAATTGCAAGTTTATATCTCACAATTCTGACTTTATAACTCGCAATTGCGTTTTATAAAGTCAGAATTGCAAGATATAAACTTGCAGTTCTGAGAAAAAAAGTCAGACTTGTTATACAGTTTATATCTCGCAGTTCTGACTTTTTTTCTCAGAATTGCGACTTTATGTCTCGCAATTATGAGTTTTTAACTCGCAATTGCGAGTTTGTATCACGCAATTATGAGAAAAAAAGTCGCAATTACCTTTTTTATGTTTTATCCAGTGGCAGAAACGGGCTTCCATAGGGTGTAGATATCTAAGATGTAGATAAGTTTGTTTCTTCATCAGAACAGATTTTGAGAAATTTGGCATTACTAATGGATCCTCTGCAGTGAATGGGTGCCATCAGATTGAGAGCCCAAACAGCTGATAAAAACATCACAATAATCCACAAAATGTCAGAATTGCGAGATACAAAGTCGCAATTACCCTTTATATTTTTTATTCAGTGGTGGAAACGGGCTTCCATACTTATGCCCACCACAAATGCATTTATTTGGTCAAAAATACAGTAAACGCAGTAATATTGTGAAATGTTATTACAGTTTAAAAATAACACTTTTCTATTCTAATATATTTTAAAATGTAATTTATTCTTGTGATCAAAGCTGAATTTTCAGCATCATTGCTCCAGTCTTCAGTGTCGCATGATCCTTCAGAAATCATTCGAATTTGTTGATTTTCTGCTCAAGAAACTTTTCTTATTATCATCAATGTTGAAAACAGTCATCCTGCTTAATATATTTGATGAAAGCCATGATATTTTTCCTCAGGATTCTTTAATAGAAAGTTTAATAGAAAGCATCTGCTGTCACTTTTGAACAATTTAGTGCATCCTTGCTACATAAAAGTACTAAACTCATCTTACTTCCCCAAATTTTTGAATGGTAGTGTACATTTACAGTCTTCAAATTGTAAATATTAGTCAATCAAAATGTCATCAGCTAGGTCTACAATTTGATTTTCTATCTGAACCTGACAGATTTCCAATAGACTTGTCTGAAAACAAAGCTTTAGCTTTGTTGCTTTTAGCGCGTCAGAAGTTGTTGACTCTCCAAGCATGGCAGTGTTGGATCTGTTGGTGATTGTTAGTGAATCACTGCTTGTTTACATATGTAAAATGAGTCCATCTAATTGTCTAGTCCAATATTCCCACTCACAGACTGTTGTTTGGTCATTAGAACCAATAAGAAACATGTTTCGTGCCATTTGTTTGTTTGAAGTGCCTGATATTGTTTGCCATTCAAACCACTCAATAACATCTGATTCCTTTTTACTATATTGATTCAGAGAAAGTCCTCATTCATTTCATTTCAGGTCTGTGGTAATATAAAATGGACATAATCAGCTCTAAATGTACATTGTACATAGAAAACCCCCTATATCCATGGTAAAATCACTGTAACGCAGAGCCTAAAGTGGCTTATTGGATAAATACATACTACAAAAAAGTTTTGTTTACGGTTCTAACATGCCACTCACCTCTTATATGTTTTGACAGCATGTAAATAATTTTGACCGGATTATTAAAAATATTCAGTCCAGAAGTTGTTTATGAAGTAGACATTACTGTTGTAAAATAATACATACACTCTTAAAAATAAAGGTGCTTCAAAAGGTTCTTCACAGCGATGCCAATATTACTGTTTTACTGTATTTTTGATGAAAATGAATTTAGCCTTGGTGAGCATGAGAACGTTCCTTCAAAAACATAAAAAAAAAAAATCTTACCGACACAAAAACCTTTGAACAGTAGTGCATTTTGTATTATTTACTACTTTCCAATCAGTAATATTATGTCTAAATCTCCAATAAACTCTTCAGCATTCCTCAAAGTACAACTTATGAATGCAAGAGAAAAGGTCCAGCACTTCTTCATAACCGAGGTCTCCATTAAGCCCTCGTCTCTGTGGGACGGTGAGCCTGTACGCATGATGCGCGTGCGTAATGTGTCTGTATTCCTCAGTGTGTGGTGTGTGAGTTCAGAAGGTGAGGCTGTGTCTGTAATCTCAGACGGTGAGGGTGAGTCCTGACATGCTCCTTTTTCTGCTCCAGGAGTCACATCATCAGCGAGAGGCTCATTTTGCATACTAACAGGAGAGGAGAGGGAGTCACACTTGTTCGAAAGGACTCTCGTGGAAAGCATCCTCCCTGTCTACCCACACAGCTGCAGCGACGCAGGAATGTCACATGAATATACATTTAGATGAAATATTTTTAAGAAATTAATACTATTATTCAGCAAGGAAACATTGAATTTATCTAAAATGACAGTAAAAACATATATATATATATATATATATATATATATATTTAAAATAAATCCTGTTCTTTTGAACTTTCTATTCATCAAAGAATCCTAAAAAAAAAAAAGTCTCACAGTTTCCACAGAAATATTAAGCAGCAAGTCCTGACATGCTCCTTTTTCTGCTCCAGGAGTCACATCATCTGCGAGAGGCTCATTTTGCATACTAACAGGAGAGGAGAGGGAGTCACACTTGTTCGAAAGGACTCTCGTGGAAAGCATCCTCCCTGTCTACCCACACAGCTGCAGCGACGCAGGAATGTCACATGAATATACATTTAGATGAAATCTGAATCTCAAAAATGCTTTGATATACATCAGTAATGACTTGAAAGCTTACAGTCATACTTGCAAAAGATAAATTTAGGGCAGATTTGTACTCAAAAACGAGATTTGGACGATTTAAATAAGCATAAATCCTTATTATTTGATGACTTTGCAGTGATAAAGCACAACACAATCTATGAAAAGATATTTTATTAAATGAACAATTAATGAATTCATAACAGCTTTTTGTAAACCATCTCTGAACTGCGTTTTGATTGGCCTGTTGTTCTGTCAGTCATTCAGTACAGCTATAAAAGTGGGCTGACCCAATAATAAAAATGTTTAATCCAGTAATCAGGCAGCAGTTTTTTTTTTTTTTTTTTTTTTTTAAAAAATTAATTTTTTTTT
>NW_015537960.1:229150-237939 GCF_001515605.1 Sinocyclocheilus anshuiensis
ATAGGGAGCGGTTTTTTTTTTTTTTTTTTTTTTTTAAGAAATTAATACTTTTATTTAGCAAGAATTAAATAATTTGAATTGGATAAATTGATCAAAAGTGACGGAAAAGACATTTATAATAATAGATGATAAAAGACTTCTATTTCAAATAAATGCTGCTCTTTTGAACTTTCTAATAATAATAAAGAAATCCTTAAAAATGTTTCCACAAAATATTAAGTCGTTTTCAACACTGATAATAATAATAAATATTTCTTGAGCATCAAATCAGCATATTAGAATGATTTCTGAAGGATCATGTGACACTGAAGACTGGAGTAATGATGCTGAAAATTCAGCTTTGATCACAGGAATAAATTACATTTTACAATATATTCAAACAGAAAACATTAATTTTACATTTTAATAATTTGTCACACAATTACTGTTTTTTTTTTCTTCAAATAAATGCAGCGTTTGTGAGCATAAGATTCTTCTTTCAAAAACATTAAAACATCTTTTTAAATATTTATAAGCATTATGTTGTCAAAAAGAAAATCACGTTTGCTGCTCTTCAATGATAATTTCCAGTTACTTTAACACATTTACACCAATAAATGATGAGGATTTATGCTGATATTGTCCAAAATCCCATTTGGCTCATAGTGTTTACAAATGTTTTTTTTTTTTTTAATAAATTTAGTCCAACTATTTGGATGTTTACAGTATCTGATAATAATTTGAAAATAATTCTATTGCCTCCTTGAGCACTGATGTTTGAAATATGTTCAACAGGCTTTCATGCTACACAGTATATGCTAGCTATCGCAGTTTCAGAACAAATTACAGCCTTTAAGCCACTCTCTCCGATATATAGCACATCGAATCATGTTAATGATTTTAATATTTGGCTGCTGGAGGGAGTCATTGTATGGCAAAGATGGACAGAAATCCAGCTAATAACTTTCAATTTCATTCAAATAGAAACGCTCGGTACCGTCTCATAATCAGGAGACAATTTGCAAATCATTAAGAGAAACGTAAGATTACGTTAAAACACTGAGAATCCCATTCCTCAATGGATTCATAATCTTTTTGATAATAGCGATTCAAGGTTGACGCAGACTCAATTGGACAGAGAAACCGCCAGTCAGAAAGCAAACACAACTTGCACTTTAACGAGAGAAAGAGAGAGAGAAGCAGCCACATAATCTCCTATTCAGAACACGTACTAATGAAGAATTCCATATATTCTAAAATTTAATTAAAACCCCAAAGATTTCAAATTAGATGCAATTTGAAATGCCTGGGGCAGAAATACATGCACTTGCGTGGCAAGGGTATCAGACTGAAAGTTGATATCGTAATTGGTCTTGATGCATTTTCTGTGTTGCCAGGCTGAGGCGAGGAGCTCATAACCATAGACAAATTCTCAGTAGATTACCTGCTCATTGAGAATGCCATCACTCAGGTCTGTTCTCCTCTAAATTACCCCGCCACTAAAGCTCTCTTAGCGAGACGCAGCTGGCCACCAGCACCACACATGCGTTATGCATGCCGCACCCACTGCACGCAAATATGCTCGGCTGAATATTAAAATATAATTGGCATTCATCCTAAGTAGCTTAAACCATTTCAATATTTTCTTTTTAAAACGATTTGGAGTCTCTGCAGTCATTATTTTCAAAGAGGCAATTCATAGTCTAATGACAGGGAAGCAAACGCAAAGGTTTACTCAAACATGTGTGTTTATATGCTTTCTTGTGGTTTGTTTGAGCTTTTTTTGGACAGCCAGAAATCTATTATCTAATGACACAAAAATGCACCAAGCACAGAAACATCCATACACATAGTGAGTCTTCACTGAGGTAAATGCACAAGAGAACAAACAAACGCACCAATAGCCAAGTATTTGCATATGTGAAAAGTAGTTTCTGCTCATTCCAACTGTAATTAATTCATATGAGGGTGCCTAAAATCAGCCGATATTGTTCTTACTGCAGAATAATAAATTAATATGACCTCTCCTAAAATCTATGAGGGTTAAATTGATAAGTATAGGGTGACCATATGTTCTCTTTTCCCCAGACATGTATTGGCTGAGATTTCTAAATTGCCTAAAATTTCCATGTTTTGACTTTGTTTTCATACTTGCTGAAGGTAAAGACTAGTTTGACCAACAGCGTGCAGGCATTGTACATAATCGACCAATCGTTGCTCTGAGAAGGTGGGATCTACAGACTACAGTCAAAGCAGTGTAAATTAGTGTGCATATAATGAATGAAGACTTTAGAGAGTGCGTCCACTGGAAAACAAAGTCAAAACCTGGACATTTTAGGCAATTTAGAAATCCAACCAGTTTTCTTTAAGGTCAAATACTGTCATGGTGAAGCAACAGTTTAGTTAAAAAAAATAGTCCTATGTTTGATACCTGAATAATAACATCTGGTTTAATGGCTGTGGCAAAATACACTTTAATAGATAATCTTCGCAAAAAATAATCATGGTAACCAGAGTTTTCAATAACAATATTCAATAACAAAAATGTAAGACTCTTTCTTAGTCACTATAGAAGGCATATTTAATTTGACGTGAATAAAAACAAACCTGTGTGGGATAGACATGCATACTATACGTTTTCAAGAGATTTTTGTCCAATTAAATATTTTTACAGTTGAATGAAAATGGCTTATAACACTATAACAGTGTTAATTTCGTTGACGGATAATTTTCGTCAACGACATTTTTTCGCAGTCGACAACGAGACGATAACGAACTAAAACTCCTTTTGAATGACAAAAACTATGACGTAAATCTATTGACGTTTTCGTCAACAAATAAAAACGAGACGAAAATGACGAGACGAGAGATTCATTCAGAAGGAATCTGCTGCGTGGTTCGGAGGTTAGATGCGTACATATGAACTGGCGGGACATAAGCTAACATACACTTGCTGCACGTCGCATAAAACGTTCAAAAATGTCAATATGTGGGAGTAAGAGAAGAGCAGACATATAGATAAATCTGACATCTGTCCGGAAGTTCGGTCCGGTTTACTGAGCGCAGACACTGAAGCATACACACACAGAAAGCGCGGCTCACAGCGTGCGAGTAATCTTTTGCGTCGCCTGAACGGATAATTACACACAAAATGATGTCGAATTGTCCGTTTTGACGAGTATTCAAGTAAACACAGTTGATTATGTCTTAAGTGACGTAACCAGCAGGGAGAACGTGTATCAGTACATTGCATCCATTGCAGCTGTGCATTCGGTTTTAAAGGGATAGCAGCCTAATTTAGTTGCTATTGTCCGAGTCATTGATGTTAATCAAGCAACAACAGAAATACAGAAAATCACGCACTGTTCTTGACCGAAAAACTTTAGTAGCCCTAAAGATTCATCTAATTTTATTTATAGAAATGAATATGTCTGCTTGAAAGAATGAAGAATATGGTAAACAAGTTGCTATAAAGAATGCATAATTAGCCTATATAACCATTAGTATTTCATTAAAAAGAAGACCATGTTCTTGTTCCTTATGAGAAGTGGTTTGATTTAATTTTAACATAAAGGCATGTTGTGTGTCACCGCAGTTAAATCGGTGTCTATCATTATAAAACCTTAATATCAAACCTATATAATGAGTTCGGAAATTTTTGAGAAATGCTTAATAAATGCATTGTAACTAAAGCCATTAGATTTTAGCTGACTAAATGTACTGTATATTTAGTCGACTAAAATCGTATGATATTTAGTCGACTAAAACTAGACTAAAACTAAAAACAATTCAGATGACTAAATTAAAACTAAATGGCATTTTAGTCAAAAGACTATGACTAAAACTAAATCAAAATTTGCTGTCAAAATTAACACTGATTTATACAAATGAAACATGGCATCTGCCCTGGTATATGGTTAGCATGTTACATTTTTTTAGCAAGGACTGTGTGTGCATGTGCATTATTTACCTCTGTTAAATGCAGCTTTTTTCATCATTCTTTGCTTTCACACACTTTTTATTTTTTGCACTAATACATGAAGTGTCGAGGAATTAAAGTGCATCTGTTGGAGTCTTCTGGGAACCAGAAAAGCAGCGTTCCTGAGTGTTTCTGGGAGGCATCGCTCTCCCCTCACATACATTCTCACTTGAGATTGTAAAAATGTCAGCCTGCCAATCACGAGTATTTGAATTTTCTGTTGACAGGCGCAGGCACCTGGAGGATGTGAATATGATAAGTTGTCACCTCGTCATGGAGATTCTCCATTCGGCCTGGAGAGTGAGACAGTAATAATTTTACAGACCTTCACAGTTTCAAAATAACTTTTAATATTAGAGTGGGGAAAAAAGCTGTTGAATTATAAACGCCCGCCGTTGAGGTTCTTCGACACCACCATCTGTCTTTTTGATGGAGATGAGGAGAGAGAGATAGGTGCAGAGGTCAACCCGTAATGTGGGGATGGCGGAAAAACCACAGCAGCTGCCGGAACGCCGAGACCGGAGAGTATTTCCATATGCACTTCTCATTGGGAAGTAAATCAAACTGTGTGGTCGATCTGAGGTGAAGGAAAGTCACTTAAATTCTTAACCACAACATGGGGCCTGACTGCATGTCACCCCTTTTTTCACACTGCAGAAACAGAAAAGGTGTGAGAAGGAATGGACGCGTCTGAATTGCTCCAATTTAAACTCTGGCCTTCATTTGTGTAGGAAATGCCTGGTGCAATGATGTAAATATGCTTACATGAGATGTATTTACAAAATGAGCACACCAAAATGTCGTCATTACCAGTGGGAACCTCTGGATCTCTTTAGGACCACTTGAGGTTCAGAGTCAATTACAGAATCATAGTGGAAGCAAACGGTTTTGGCAATAGTTAAAAAGGGATAGCTCACTCAGAAATGAAGATTCTGTCAGCATTTACTCAACCTCATTTTGTTCCAAGCCAGTATGCCAGTGGAACACAAAATAAGATATTTTCAAGAATGTTGGTAGCACTTTATTTTACAGTCTTGTTCCTCATGTACATACTATGTACTTATTTTAGTAATTACAATAACTAGGTACTAACCCTGAACCTACCTCTAAACTTAACCCTACCCCATGTAGTTATATTATCAGTACTTTCTAGGGTAAGTACACTGTAAGTACATGTAAGTTCACATACTGTCAAATAAAGTGCAATCAGAATGTTGGTGTCCAAACAATATTGAACCCCACTAACTTTCATTGTATGGACAAAAAAGCATGTTTTCAACAATATTTTGCTAAATATCTTCATGTGTTCCACAGAGGAAGTGGGTTTGGAATGATATGAGGTTGAGTAAATGATGAAAGAATGATACAACTCATTTTAAAAATTAAAAGGCCCAAGAACTCGAAATCTCCATAGAAATGTGTGAACCAAAACTCTTCT
This sequence comes from Sinocyclocheilus anshuiensis, assembly GCF_001515605.1. NCBI lineage: Eukaryota > Metazoa > Chordata > Actinopteri > Cypriniformes > Cyprinidae > Sinocyclocheilus > Sinocyclocheilus anshuiensis. Next base: position 234,547 of record NW_015537960.1, read on the forward strand.
ACAGTATTTGCTTAAGTTCAATTTTGTGCATTGTGTCTTTTCCAAAATGTCCTTTCTAAAACAAAGAAACAAAACATTGCATTCTATTTAGCATATAATGACCACTTCTACAACCATTTTTTTTCTTTTAGGTTAGAATGGTGGAACTATAATGTAAAATTAATATTGCTGTACTGAATATTGAATTCGAAAGTTCAAACTTCAAGGCTATTTTAAACATTATTTTTAAAAAAATATATAGAATTTTAATTCATTTTAGTTCTACTTCTTTATATTCTAATTCAAATTCGGATTTTGTATCCTGTTTGCTACCTCAAATTAAATTCAAAACTGAATTGGAATTTACAAGGCATTCTCAATTCAATTCTGAATGAATGGTGCAAAACATTTGCAGGAACTTCCCAGCATGACTTGAAGACAGTATCATTCTTGGGGAGCAATGTTTAGCATTGTCCATTAGCCTATGTATCCTCCTTTTTCTCTGCCAATCCCACCTCTCAAAGCAAACAAAAGGCTCATTGAAATTTCCAAGCCGTACGTATGTACTCACTTCTTCAGCCAACTAATGTCAAGAGTTGAGCTTGCTTTGCTTTCTGCACCTGTGCCAAAAATTATGCAGCACCCAGCCAAGACCAACATGGCCACTTGGAGCGGCTAACCGCTAACTAACCCTCATAACTGGCTAGTGTTATATGACGTCCATGCTCTATAAAACACTCTACTGTGGCACAATGAGTGAGAGGCTGCCGTGATGTAAGTGGAGTTGTGGAGTGGGATTCTGGGTGCGTTTGGTGGTGAATGACTCTTTCGGCGGTGGAGACTGTGGCCAGTGTTTAAGGGAGGGAGTTAAAGCACCTCAGGGGACCGTATGTGTCTGCATGCTGTTCGGCTCTACATGTATGAATCATAATTTGATGTGCATTCAATTCCTATAAATGCTTTATTTGGCTGTCGCCAGAGTTGGTGTACAGTATGTGACTGTGTAAAATGTGGATGTCAAATTTGAAAAATCAAATGAAGAGACACGTTATATATAGACACACAAACACATATGCTACCATTTGAACGTTTGGGACAATTCAAATCTTTCAGTTTTGGAAAGAAATGAATACTTTTATTCAGCAAGGACACACTGAATATATTAAAAGTGACTATAAATACATTTATTTTATCAAATAATCCTGGGGGGGAAATATATAGTGGTTTCCACAAAAATATAAAGCAGAGATAGTTTACAGCATTGCTAATAATTAAAAACAAAAAGTTTCTCGAGCACCAAATCAGCATATTAGAATGATTTCTGAAGGATCATGTGACACTGAAGACTGCAGTAATGATGCTGAAAATTCAGCTTTACACCACATGAATACATTTCATTTTAAAACATATTACAATAGAAAACACTGAAAAAAAATGAGTAATTGAATTAACTATTTTTTTTAAGGTAAGTGGTTGCAATCAATTTATTTTAGCTACATTTAAATAAACAAATTTAGTTTACTAACTTTCAGCATATATTTATTTAATTAGATGTAGCTAAAATAAATTGTTTGCAACCACTTACCTTAAAAAAAAAAGTATTTTTTTTAAGGTAAAAACTTTTTTTTTTTTCATTTTTATTTAAAATTGTAACAATATTTCACATTAGTACTGTTTTTATTGTATTTTTTTATCAAATAAATGCAGCCTTGGTTGATGAGCATGAGAGACTTCTTTCGAAAATGAACCAACCCCAAATATTTGAACAGCAGTGTATAGATCATATATATTTAAATGTGAGCATAACTTCACTAAATACATTTGCTTTGCATATCTGCCATTGTTGTTTTTTAACATTTCTTTTCTCAATTAAGGCATCTGTTTTTTTTTTTGTGTTCTTTTTTAGATGTTGTAGTTGCATATTTCAATGCTCAAAAAGAGTTTAACCTCCAAATTTCACATTTTCAAACGTTATGCTGCCAAGTAAAAGTGACACATTGCCAACACTTCTTGATCGGAATATTCAAGGGACTGAATACATATATTATAAATAAACCAAAACAATGAGAGAAAGATGTTATGAATAACTGGCGGTTGATTTATAAAAAAAAAATAAAAAATGTCAGTTGAATTCTGGAAAAAAAACAACAACACCAGAAGCCTCACTGTGAACCTGTTCAGACTGCAAATGAATAATTTAGTCCCCGATGATTAAAACAAAATTACAATACGCACAGCTATCAGGTTAAATTTTATTCAGATGCAAGCACTACTTGTATTTTCCACATTCGTTCTTTCTGTATTTTGTGTGTGTTAGGCCCCAGAGGTTTAACACAATTCATTATGTATGGGCATCAACTTACAGTACTTGACTGCCGATTAATAGAAAGTTTTCAGGATGAACATTAGCAGCACATCATGCATACAATATAGGGCCTACTTGTTTGTGACTAATTATTTACATAGGCTATATTCCATATGAATATGCATGCACCATATTTAAATGTATGCATCTATTCTCAGTGAAGAAGTGTAGATCATTCAGTAGTTCTGACTACTTTGTTAGTGAAATAAAGGTATTCAGTCATCTTCTTTCACCTCTTTCTCATCTTTTCTGCACATATCCAACACTTGATAACTACATCCCTCATGCATAAACATGAGGACAATGGCCAAAGCTGTTAATTCTCATTTATTTACATTCTTTGTTCTGTGCTTGATATTACAAATACCCACCTTAACTCCAGAGCTCTCAACGCTGTAGATCTTTCCTCTATGTGTTCTGTGAGCGCTTCTCTTCCTTCAGTGGTTTGGGAGAAAGCGAGCTTTGTTCTCGCCAAGAAACTGACACTTCATATAGTTTATGGTTTTTAATAGTAGCGGGCATAGCAGGAGTAGAGCCGAGAGTTGGTGTGAGTATGTTTAGCTGTGGTAAAATAATTTCCATTAGTTATTGGATTCAGGTTTTAAAAGGAAACCCCTGAAGTTTCCTGTGCTTTAATATTTCACAGAAGAGAAATGGAAATGAATAATATTTTAAAACGTTCTCACAATCTGTTACGAGAGGAGATAAAGTGTATATTCTTTGCTGAAATATAGTAAAAAAAATTAAAAATGAATCATTAATACGGTGACTTTTAATGTTTCGTTAAGCTGTTAGAACAATTGTACTATCACAGACCAGCAGAGTCTGGTAATACAGTACTTATGTAGAGAAACAACGGTTCTGTTCTAAAACCTAGCGAACTGCCTTGCTGTCTACTCCCTATGTAGACAATTTAATTTCTAAGACAGCATCCTAACTAACAATACAGCATAGTAATATTTTGAACATCAACAATTTTAAAATATATTACATGAAATTAAATATTAAATATAAGGAAACATAATAATACAAACATATTAATATACAGT
>NW_015537960.1:242534-242713 GCF_001515605.1 Sinocyclocheilus anshuiensis
TGGCTGCAATATAACAAAGAGTGAAAAATTGAAGGGGGTCTGAATACTTTCCGTACCCACTGTATATATATATTTTTTATTTTTATTTATTTTTAATTTTTTTCCCCAATGGATACTGTAAAAAATGACCGTGAATTTAACGGTAAAAGACTGTAAAAATGCTACAGTAAAAACCTGTT
>NW_015537960.1:246023-248178 GCF_001515605.1 Sinocyclocheilus anshuiensis
AGGTATTGATGGAAGCGATTTACTGGATTTATGCTTTGATAATCGCACTGAATATTATCCAGATGTAGTTTTTGATAAAAATGTGATTTTCTCACCTTTTTGCTCAAACTTATGCATTTTTTATGAAACCTAACTATATTCAAAGTGTTGATAAAAAAGAATGCTTTAAGCTAGAATAAAGCGGATTTTTTTGTTTAAAAATAGAGGCTCTGATCTTTATTTTGGTGTATTGCATATTCAAATATTCATACAGCAAAATATACTGGAGGCCATCAAATTTTAATGAAAATCATCAGCAAGCTTTACATTTCAAATTTGATGTTTTTTTTGTTGAAATAACTATGTTTCTTAGTTTTTTCTTATCAGTTTTGTATATTAGAGTTGTGTGTTACACCTAATGTTGTTAAATGAATGTTTATTGCATTATTTCAGTTTCATGTGTGTTACCATGATGGTGTTTAGTGTTTGTGTGAATGACACTGTGCACCGTCTATATATGTTATTATCTAAAAGCTGCTTGTGATGGGCTTTGGTTCATCATGTGACTTTCTCATCACCACCTGCATTTGGTGGTTATCAGTGTATTACAAAGGTGCAAAACAGATTTCAGTACTTCAATAGGTTGGTATATTAACATTATATCAGTTAATGAAAATATGGTATTTAACTGTAAATTTAAGTTAAAACCATAAAACCTAAAACGTTGCTACTGTATTTTTTACGGTGTACGATGTTACCTTAAAATATATCCACAACAAACTACTTCTTAGGAGGCAACATAATTATGCTGCTCACCTCCGGGAACAGCCTTCACTTTGTGAGAGTGCTTATGATAAATAAATCATTCATATTCTTCCACATACATCTGTCCTTGCACATCCCTAACATAGACACTATGAAAGTTGTTCTGCAAATACCAAATACCCAAGCGCGCACACACACGCAAACACGCACTAAAACTCTCACACATGCACTAAATAACACACACTTCACACTTTCAATGTAAAAGTGTGTTCCAGATCCATTTTCACCCTTTAAGCACTAAAGGTCACAAAATATCTGCAGGATCAATGACCTTCACTGTGTAAGACCACCTTACACGACCTTGTTTGAAGGACAACCATCTATGAGAAGATTTCCTTACAGATATAAAAAAAGCTGCTGTGATGCATTTGTTAAAAGAACAGAATAGTTGTGAATAATTTGGTTCGTTTCTGTTGTCTATAGAGGATGATATTTCCCCTAAGGAGATTTAGGAGAAACATCTGAGACAAAGTTAAATGACACATAATTGAGAACTCCATTAAGTCTCCTGAGCTATGACAGAGCAATAAAACTGTCCTCTGGGATGTATTTTTGTGTGAGGTCTCTCACAACAGACATCTAATTTGATGTTGTGTCCAGTTGGTGTCGTGTTGTCATTATAGCTAAAGCTCTTGAATTATACATGTCTCACACACTTCAGGAGGTGAATCTAGTATATTTGTTCCATTAATTTCTACAAGCTCATGAATAAGTAACATGCCGCTTAAGTGTCTTTCTTATAAATTGGTTTATACAGCACCACATACATGAGGCCCGTTTCATTTTACCATCATTCTTCTGACAGATCTGCAGCGTGTCAGTATGGGCGGGTTTCAAACGACTCGTTCCCCTGCTGTTCATCACTGCAGAACCACTCACGTCACTGTGGATTCACCCACAAAACATCTTAGGCAGCAAATGAATAGTGTTGAAGTTTTAAGTTAGCTTAGGTATTGTTTCCACTTTGTCATTTATGATGACACTCATGCCATGAAGATTCATACAATCGATACATACTACTTTTATTTTCTTAAATCGTTTTGGTCTAGAGGTGAGCAGAAAGCACAATTCATCAAATAAATAGCAACATAATGACATAATGAACTCCTTCCATCTATGCATTGCTGGAAAGAAAAGAAAAATCAATTTAGAATTCAGTATGCAAATATATGCAATAAATAAGACCAACTGCAATTCAAAATGCTAATATTGCAATGATGTACAGGTAATCACTGTATTAATGCCAATGGGAGATTGACATTTTTTTATCTTAAATGTAAGTCAAATTTTTTTTTGATGTCCCAGTTTTATATCCATAGTGAATTATACGTAAAAAAACCAAACAAAAAAA
>NW_015537960.1:248346-253366 GCF_001515605.1 Sinocyclocheilus anshuiensis
GAGGGAAAGGGAGGGAAAATGAGCATGAAGGGAAAAATAAAGCATAAAAGAGAAGGAAGGAAAAGGGGAAGGAAAGAGGAAAAGAAGAGAAAGGAAATGGAAAAGAAGAGTGAAAAAGAATGGAAAGGGATAAGGAAAAGGAAAGGAAAGTGAAAAAGCAAATAAAACTTCAATAATGAACTCTTTTTAGCTGCATTTATATGAATGTTTAATTGACAGTCCATGTTAAGTCGAACCTGACATATGTGACCCTGGAGCACAAAACCAGTCTTAAGTCGCTGTATATTTGTAGCAATAGCCAAAAATACATTGTATGGGTCAAACTTATAGATTTTTATTTTATGACAAAAATCTTCAGGATATTAAGTAAATATCATGTTCCATGAAGATATTTTGTAAATGTCCTACCGTAAATAAAGAAATAAAGTTTTTTTTGTTGGCATCTATGAAGAAACTTTTACAGCCAATGATACTTTTCATTGCACAAAAGATTCTTATTGTGGAAAAATATTCTTTAGATATTAAAATCTTCACACCAATAAAAAATGGTTCTTTTAAGAACTGTTCACTAAAAGGTTATTTGGGGAACCCAAAAATATTCTTCTATGGGATTGCTGCGAAAAACTCTTTTGGAAACTTTATTTTTAATAGCATATAATGATTCATTCAATAATAGTATATAACAGAAGCAAATAAAGTTCCTTCAGTTGCACCACTCCAACACAGAAGGCATGACGGCATTGCAGGCATCCGACAGACCCATTCCTGTGCACCGCAAACCGTGCTGTCTGAAATAGGACGGTGTACCTGAGGGGGATGCTCTTTGGCATGAATTAATTGCATTATTAATGGGGTAGAAAAACATGCATATATCTGCTAATACATGAGAAGGACAGTGTACGTGCATGCGCACAGATGTGAGTGTCTTCGCTGAAGCGTCGGTTCTGGAAAAGCCAGGCGCAGGCAGAGGTGGAGATGCGCGCTGCCTCTCTCGCACTAAGAGGCTTGGTGCTTGACCAATCAAGAGTGAGACCAAGCATTGTTAAGAACCTGCGGCTTGATGTAAGGACTCTGCCACGCTTTCCAGCTCAGGCAATGTGCAACCTGCGTGCAGCCCGTGCACAATTTATGAATAAATTATTTGATGTGGAGTCCCCCAAGGGTGTGTAGCTCTCACCCCTCCTAAACTTAAAGCAATTACCGGCAGGAGATTATTGCCACTCAGCTACAGACCGCGGTTCGACTTCACTGACTGGCAGACGTCATTTTATAACAGCCCGGGAGCCTCTAAGTTGCTGTGACAGAACATTCATAGTGTGTAGTGTGAACATTTCTACAGAGTCACGTCAATACACGAGGCCCGATCAGTCTTGGAAAATGTATTACTCTTCATAACAAAGTGTGTGATTTTTTTGTTTTGTTTTGTTTTCTGAAGCTGACAACATTTTACCCCTTACGGGAGGCAAAGCGTCCCACCCCTCTTCTCCCCTCTGCGCCTCTCAATTTATTCTCTTTCTTCTGGCTCACAGGTGATTACGGGCGTGCTTTAACCCAGGGGGTTCAGGCCAGGAAAATGAGATGCTAATCGCGCTGTTTTCTGTTTTATGATGGATCATCCCTTGCCACAGAATCTGTTTTGGTGAGGAGCGATGCTCGGGCCCATAAGATTTGTGCAACGCAAGTGTGTCAATTTAAAGACACACAAATCATTCCTGACATCAAACTCTGTGTCCAGCCAGTGATATATGGACATTAGAAGAGCGAAAACATGTTTTCAAGACCCTCGGAAACACTCATGGTGCTGAGCATGCCACAATTCATCTGTAAAGGAATAATGAACATCTGTCAATATGTCATTCCGACTCTGTATTATTTTCTTTCTTCTGGGAAACACAAAAATAATCTGAGCTGCTCATTCACACATAAAGAAAGTAGTGCTTTATGTTACCAAGGACAAAAATGTACCTTACAACAGTGTTTCCCAGCCATGGTCCTCGCGAACCCTCAACAGAACACATTCTGGATTTCTTTCTTATCTGACGCATCTTTTTTAGGTGTTATAAGGGTACTAGAGGAGCAGGCCATAAGACTTGTGCGCTATATCACAAGTTTCTGAAGTTATACAATAGCCAATCATATGGAACAGATTGCAATTAAAGTCATTGTTCCATGGTAATCACTCAAATCTCATTTGCACTTGAATATTTTGAATTATGTTGCAAATGGTCATGTGACACCCAAGAACCATTGGTGTTTGGATGCAAATTATATATATTCAAACCATATAAACAAATTTACATATACACCACAGATTAAAAGTTTGGGGTGGGTACGATTATTTAATGTTTTTGGAAGAAGTCTCTTATGTTTACCAAGGTTGCATTAAATTGGTCAAAAATACAGTAAAACCACTGATATTGTGAAATATTTTTACAATTTAAAAGAACATTTTCTATTTGAATATATTTTAATACGTAATTTATTTCTGTGATGGCAAATCTGAATTTTCAGCAGCCTTTAATGTCACAAGATCCTTCGGAAATTATTCTAATATGGTTTACTGCTCAAGAAACATTTCTTATTATCAATATTAAAAACAGTTGTTACTGCTTGGAAACTCTGATGGAAACTGTGATACAGTTTTTTTAAGGATTCTTTGATGATTTGAAAGTTGAAAAGAACAACATTATTCATTATTCAAAATTGAAATCGTTTGTCACTTTTGATATAAATAATATATAAATATTTTGGATAATAATATTATATAAATAACTTGCCTCCAAATACTTATTTGGTGTTTTTTCCCTTCTTCTTTGATCTTGCCAGCATAAATCACCATTGACTTTTGCTGTATAGAATTTAGAAGTTCCGACATTCTGCTTAACATCCCATTTGTGTTTCACAGATGGAAGAAAATAATACAGGGTTGTAAACACAGAAAGGTGAGTAAAAGCTCTGTTTAAAACAACCAAACAATTTAACATTTCAGTGGCACATAATTCCTTCCTAAACACAGTAAAACTGTAATAAATAAATAAATACAAATTATCTTCATTACAGCTTTTATGTTAAAAAGCACAATAATTATAATTGTCAAACCTCACTGTGCAGGCTATAGATCTAATTCACACTTGTTAAGTGCTAACTAGGCTAAGAATGACTGGTGCTCGCTAGCTAGCAAGATGCTATTTTATTGGTGTCTGAATAAGTAAACAAAACAGATTTTCTCATCGTGTTCGGTAAATCTGCATGAAATACGAAATTGCCACTTTGTACGGCAGCATCGTGCAATGTATACAGCACTTGTTGACCGACTTCATCGTCAGCCGCGCAGTTTAGCTGTCAAGTCACATCAGAGCAGCGAAGAGCATCAGCCGTCAGCGTGATATCTGCGGCTCTGTCACTCCCGGCCATTTCCCCCCTCTGATTCCTGACCGTCTGTGTCTGCTTAATAAATAACCAGCCTCAGAAAAGGCAGAGACACTCTGCGTTAACAGAGACCATCTCGAAGCATCCCCCCCCCGCCTTATCGCAACACTTAGACATAACCAAGCAAGATTTGGCACAGCTGGAGAGAGGAAGACTCTTTCGATCCTGTTGGCTGACTTTCTATCATTCCCTCTTGCCATGGCTGACTGCCCTGTCCAGCCTGTTTGTGTCATTTTTCTACCACCCCCCCTTCCTTCAAGCCTTAATTTTTGCGAACGCTCTTTCTATCTCTCGCGTTTTCTCTGTGAGCCGCTGACTGCTCGTCTACACTGTCCGTACCCCCTCCAGCGCATATAAAAGTGTGAGCGCGGCCCCTCATGCTCCACATGGCAGTGGGGCGGTAGAGATGGACGAAGCGATGGACGGACGAAGAGATGGATGGGTGGATGGACAGATAGTGAGGGAAGCGGATGCGTGTGTCCCCCGTTGTGATGGTAGAAGCCTTCCCTCCACTGTAACACTCATTACTTACCTCGGCTCCCACAGGCCCACCGCTCGAGACGCCGCCATGTTCCTCATACCAGCCGTAATGTGTGTGCTCCAGCGGTTATATACACTCAGCACTATTAAAGTCTTCTTCGAAGGTACAACAGCTGCCACTTTATTTATATACAAACTACCAAACCACCATTTTTTTTACCGCCCCCCACTGTGGTTTCACAAAGATGAGCTCTCACAACACTGTCTTAAGACGTTAAATAATACAACCTGAAAACATGAAAATGCTTTTGCAAAGCACAAAACTTTCGTAACATGGCACATTTCTGAGTGAAAAGGCCCATTCACAGGAAGAACGGTAATAATAACTATATTTGCTTCCACAACAATAGACACTAACTTTGTATATTATACGTTTCATCGTATTTTGCAGTTTTGTTATCTGTCGTCTAAAAAAAAACGGGAGAATGTAATGCTAACAATATCGTTCCTGTTGCTGTGTGGACTTCCCTATTCTCTACTATTATTACAATTTTAGAGTTATAGTTATCGTTCTTGGGTGAATAAAATGAATATGGGATTTGATTGGATTGTTAGGTTAGGCTGTTGTATTATTGGCTGATGTTATTTTTTACTCTTCCCACACAGACTTGGTTGCATCAGCAGAAAAGAAACATTGTTTCAGAAGCGCAGCATGTTATTACATTACAAAAGATTATGAAGACAATCTTAATATAATATGTGTATGTCACTGGTCATTGGCCACTGCTACTTGCTGGAAATCACCAGCTCTCACCGAATACCATTTTGAATATACAATGTATTCAATACTTGAATATAATCTACAAATATTATTGGCATATAGCACTGACAATTCTGATTTCATGTTGTCTCAGACTTTATTGTGTTTATAGGTCTGTAACAACGTTCGTAGTCACGGGAAGAAGGAGGCGGGAACCGGGCCCCTCGCAGGCCGGAGGGTACTCCCGAGACTGCGCTCTACTCCCCCCCTTCCCCCTCCGGGGGAGCCGATCACGGCAGCCGCGGCGTACCTGGGGGTAAGGACAGACAGACGAGGCGAGAGAAAAGGAGA
>NW_015537960.1:257476-268953 GCF_001515605.1 Sinocyclocheilus anshuiensis
TTGTTCCTGCTGCCCGATCTCCTCAGCACCGTGATCCCCCTCAGCAGCGAGGGCTCTCTGACAGCGTGTCCCTCCTTCATCCCGGGTTTCGGCACCAATGTAACAACGTTTGTAGTCACGGGAAGAAGGAGGCGGGAACCGGCGGACATTTAAACAATTTAATAAAATAAACAAACACAAAACGAAAGTAAAGCGGCAGCCCCTCGCGGACGACTGCCGCACACAAAACACAAAATAAAGTCCAGGCCTGGTCCTTTCTCGTCTTTCACTGTCGTCACTCCTCCTTTTATCCTTCCGGAGCTCCTCCGTGGGACTTGAGACCGGTGAGTGGTGCAGGTGTCGCTCATTATCAATTACCCCACTCGTCACAAGGTCCATTTAGCATCTAAATTTAGTTCCACTGTAAGGTAATGCAATGCAGATACATACAGGCTTCAACTTAGGCTAAAAATGCAACAGCAAAATGGGATACTCATCCAAAAATATGCATGGATGCTCATGTTTTGATTTTAAAATCAGGAACAAAACATCTTTTAAACAAAGAAATCAACTCACTAAGCTATTTGCTGATGCCCTAATTAAATGATGCCACTAGAGTATGGAGTGGAACCTGGAGTTGGTGATGTTTTTCTTTTTTTTTTTTCTCTCATCTTGAGTTGTAGAACTCCCACAGACTCCAACTGAGCTCAGAGATTCACATAACAAGGTAATGCCTTTAAAAACTGCTGATGCCGAACATAAAACAGGACATGGAGAAAGTGAAAATAAATCCACACAATGAGACCCTCGCACACACATGCACACAGGGCACAGCCAGAGAAAAGCGTTTTTAAAGCTTCGTTATTATTTGACTGTCTCTCACTGAATTATAACCTTGAAATATGTCCAGTTACAGAAACGAGGATGTTTTAATGGCAAGCGGGACCTTTGACGTAATGAATTATTGAATCAATATAAATGATGAAAGAAGAAGTAATGGAGATCTGTTTTCGAATGTGCAAACAGTGAGTTTTGTTAATGCAAATTCATGCCAGCAATGAAAATGATGATTTAACAAAGGTCTGTCACTGCCCTCCGACTTAACATGCCACACAAAGAAACTTAAACACAAGTAATTTGTCAAAAATATTTTGACAGATGCTATTCTCTGAGTACTAAGGAAATATAAAAGACGAGACATTTTTCAAATAAAACAGCATTTTCCCCAATTTAAAATAATTATATATTACAATAAAATATAATAAAATAATAATTTATTATATTCAATAAAATGTTTTTCAGAAAATATTTTTAAAATATATTAAATATACATACATTTTATCTAAGTAATAAAAACACACTTTACTTTAATAAATAATTGTAAAAAAAATAGTAATATTAAGATAATTTTTTTCAAAAACTTTATAATTATTTCAAAACTTACACTTAATATAATTAATAAAAAACTCAATTTAATAAATAATAGCTTATTATTATTATTATTATTATTATTATTATTATTATTACTACTAATAGTTGTATTAGTAGTATTTAGATAAGATCTTTGTATACATTTATTTATTTTTCATACATTTATGCCTGCTCTCTCAAATACTGTATCTAAACTGGATGTGCAGTCCAGCTTGTCAAATAATAAACCATAAGTATGAAAATATTGCGTTTAAGCTTGTCGCCCTGTGAGGCTTTCTACAATTCAGGGAAAAAAAGCCATGTGGCGGTACCTGATTCCAGCTTAATGCACAAAAACCACTTCCACACAAGTGACAGACCACATTACCCCCATCACTTCCATTAGCTTTGATTTCTGGATGTCTGTCGAGAGCAGTTACACGTTTCCTCGAGCGAGCACCTCAGCAAGAGCGAGTGTGCGAGGGAGAGATAGAGATAGAAAAAAGGAGTCACTAAAAATGCAGGGAATCAGATAGGTCAGTGATTCTGAGTGCCAAGTCAAGCCGTTTACTTTGGGGAATTTAATAATGGCTGTTTGGCCTCTGTAGCTATTTGTTCTGCTATTACGAGCCACTGAAATGCTTATGAATCCAGAAAATGTGAGGTAAGAGAGTACTCTACATTTCTTACTGCTTAACCAGAGACTTAAATATGCATGAAGCTCTGCAGGGAATTCATACGGATAGGCCACACGCAAACACACACACACACACACACACATGCACGCACACACACACACACACACACACAACACCTACAAATATAAACACTGTACACACACATACACACACACACATGCACACACACACACACACACACACACACACTACACCTACAGATATAAACACTGTACACACACATACACACACACACATGCACACACACACACACACACACTACACCTACAGATATAAACACTGTACACACACACACACAAACACACACACACACACACACACACATACACATACAAACATACTCTAGGGCTGGGTGGTGTGACAGTGTATACCATGCGTCAACCAGAAGTTCACATTTTGCTATACTGTTGAGCAACGTCACAACTTGCTGCACAATTATAAAATTCAATAATGTGCGTCACAGCTGTGTATATATAGGCTTTTTATAATCTGGTTCATCCAATCAGATGTAGAGTCAGATTTTAGAGTCTGATTCAAGACTTGTGGTGTTAACTCTAATAGTGTAAAGCTGATGTCAGACTGACAAAGACGACTATATCCTGAGGTAGAATCACTCATAAGACTTGCATAAATGTCTCCAGTAGACATATCCATACAAACATTAATTTTCACACATGAGCAAGCATGCACATTGAAATATGCATGGACTTATATGCACTCACGCATAGATTCAAAATCATATTGTCTTTTTGCAACACAAACACACATCAAGGCATTTTAAACACACATTTTCTATTTCAGGGCACTGGAACACAGCTACCGCGCAGTCAGGAGAAGACAATGAAACAGCTTCAACCCAAAACTGAAAGCTCCATGAGTCTTTAAAGTTTTGGAGAAAGTGTCACACCTCTGGTCCAGGGGGACGGCGAGCACGAAACACTGAGAATGCAGCAGATGCAACACCTCCCAAGCTGAAGGGTTTCAACAAAAACAGCAGGTAGAGTGCTGTCGACTGGCAGCAAGTGAAAATTCCCTCCCCGTTTCCTCTGAGAGAGCTACACGCCGCAATTACCCCCTCAGAGAAACGGTGAGAGAGCTAGAAAGCCAGACACAGCAGGCGAGAACCAGAGATTTGATATTTCTCTAATCTTTCTTGTTCTTGTAATGCTCTTTACAGTAATTGCTTGTTTAGTACATCTATTGATAGATTAAACACTACAAACTCTGCATAGTCATCATAAATAACAACACACCAGCTTGCAGCGCGAGAGAAAGAGAGAACCGGTTCTCTCCTCCTGGTCTCTGCAGGTCTGGGCTCTGCGTACGAACATGCTGGATGCTCGCGCTTGCCCTCAGGGGCCGGCTGGTTTTTATGTATGATTCTCAGAGCATTCGACATGGGAATTTTTGGAGTAAACCTATTTCAGTCCGAGCCAACATTATCAGTTACAGGATTTTTCCCCCTGATTTTCCACTCAATGGACTGTGCTTTCTACTCAATGAATCAAGGCAGAGAAAACAGAAAAAGAGCAAGAGAAAGAAAGAAAGAGGAAATAGCTGCTGTTTATTAGATACACAGATCAAGATCTTCAGGAAGGACTGTTTAGTTTAAAGCATCCTCTTATTATTCCCCCCCAAAAGTATTTGGATACTTAAGCCACACATAAACATGTATGTCATTGCCTTAGACAAGAAAATATCAAACCACGTGGCATATATTTTCAAGAAAGATATATAAATGGGTAACCTGCAATTTTTATATTAATCGGCTATTTCTACCTTATTTTACTCTTACATTTTGTTTTGCTGGTGTAAACTAATATATTTAGGCTGATTCAGTAATATTAAATAGCATTTTTTATTTGAATAAAATCTTTTAATTTAGATGTTACCACATGAAGCACCATTTTTTCAATGTATGGATAATATATTGCATATTCAAAATATATTACATTAATCAATGTCATGAATATTAATATTATTATAATGAGCTTCAAATTTAACCATTCATTTTCTAAATACTTTGTGCAATAATACAGAGATGTTTTAATAGCATAAAAAGAAACTAGCAATGATGGCATTAGAGCAACATTATAATTCAATACATTTCAGTGAATCAGTTCAGATTTATTTACATTATAACTGTGAAATGTTCACAGACAGTTATTACAGTAATAATATACATATAGGTGAATGTGAGAAATTGTTTTAATTAAACTAGATTTATGCAAATATATAAATACAGTAAACTATATTTTACTGCTTGCATTAAAACATTTTGTATGTAATTGGCTAAAATAAGTGTTTGGTTAAAATGATGGAGCAAATAGATCTTTACAAACAAAGTTTGTGAGCAGCACATATACAGTTCAAATTTAAGACCAAAAAAAAAAAAAAAACCTGACTTCCAAATTGATGTCATGCATTCACTAAAAATCATAAAAACACTAGCTGCTTAAAAGTCAGCAATGATGAAGAAATATATAGTTAGTTTGTTTGCAGGTGCCATTTACTTTTATAGTTTGTAATCTAATAAAATGCAGGCTTAAGTGTCCAAATACTTTTCGGTGCCACTGTACGTGCAAACCGCAGAAGAAAAGCCCTTCATTACGGACTCTAAATACGTGAGAATTAATACTCTTTACATAATTTAGCATGTGCTTCTGTTTGTCAGGGCTTTGGGGATATCGAACACGCTTAAATCAGGCCTTTGTTTCAGCTTTTTGTTTTAGTGAGAGGTGACACATTGATACAGTGGGTGACAATCCATCTCTCTCTCCGTCTCTCGCCCTCTTTGTGTCCTCCAGCATGGAATTAAAAGCTCTAATTCACAGTGACACCGAAGGTAGATCAGGTCTAATCTGGTGCTTTAAAACCTAACAACCCTCAAAACTTTATAAATTTTGCATTAAGGGATGTTCAACCCTGTCCATTTCAATCTCACTCACTCTCTTTCTCTTTCCGAGCCGGATGGCATTGTTGTTGTTAAGTGCTGTTTCGGTGACAGCCGGCACACATCAGTCAGAAATGACTAGCGAGCTGGATCCAAGGGCCTAGATGGTGATCAGGTCATAGCAGCGGGACCTGTTCTCCCGTCCCCTGAGATGACCTGGCCGCTGACTCCAACAGATAACAGCCAAGTTCAGTCACTTGAAGTAATCCTTTAGTGACTAAAATGACTGGAATGACAAAATAGGAGAACGTGATTTACACTTTCCGACATCAATAAAAGCGGATATCGAGGGTGTTCTACTGAAGGGACAGAAGTGGAAAAAGGCTTGGAAAGTGCCTCGCTGTTGAAGGAGAGACAGAAGAACACCGGATGGATGGAAAGGCAGAGAGCGTGAAAACTGCACTTTTCATTGTGTTGAGAAGAGTGGAATCTTTCAGACTCTCTAACAGGATTTGGTCACCTGATCTGTTAATTTAACATTTCCTGAAGCAACCAGGTACTCATAATGGAGCTACTGTTTAAACTATACTACATGCAATATCAATATAAAATTTTGACATGCAATGTGTCCTGCTATACTTAAAGTAAAACATCATTTTGCTAATTCTTTGTAATTATTATGAATGCATATTATTTAATAGTAACTGAAAGAATAGACAAAACATATTTTGTTACACCACAGGACCATTTAAAATGAACTAGTGAACAAAAGAGGTGATTAGAAATGGTGACTAGGTCACAGCACCAAAAAATACACACTTTCACATATATATTAAAATTTTTAAGATTTAAAATTTCATAAATATTTAAAACGGTTTATTTCAGAAGCTGTAGATAAATTAATATTGCAAATATCAGTGTCTATCCACTCATGTAAATAAATAACCTGTGGTAAAACTAGTGAACAAAAAGTGATTTAAAAATGGTCAACAAAACAAAAATATACCCCCTTTAACATGTGTGTGTGTATATATATATATATATATATATATATATATATATACCATGCGTCAACCAGAAGTTCACATTTTGCTATACTGTTGAGCAACGTCACAACTTGCTGCACAATTATAAAATTCAATAATGTGCGTCACAGCTGTGTATATATAGGCTTTTTATAATCTGGTTCATCCAATCAGATGTAGAGTCAGATTTTAGAGTCTGATTCAAGACTTGTGGTGTTAACTCTAATAGTGTAAAGCTGATGTCAGACTGACAAAGACGACTATATCCTGAGGTAGAATCACTCATAAGACTTGCATAAATGTCTCCAGTAGACATATCCATACAAACATTAATTTTCACACATGAGCAAGCATGCACATTGAAATATGCATGGACTTATATGCACTCACGCATAGATTCAAAATCATATTGTATTTTTGCAACACAAACACACATCAAGGCATTTTAAACACACATTTTCTATTTCAGGGCACTGGAACACAGCTACCGCGCAGTCAGGAGAAGACAATGAAACAGCTTCAACCCAAAACTGAAAGCTCCATGAGTCTTTAAAGTTTTGGAGAAAGTGTCACACCTCTGGTCCAGGGGGACGGCGAGCACGAAACACTGAGAATGCAGCAGATGCAACACCTCCCAAGCTGAAGGGTTTCAACAAAAACAGCAGGTAGAGTGCTGTCGACTGGCAGCAAGTGAAAATTCCCTCCCCGTTTCCTCTGAGAGAGCTACACGCCGCAATTACCCCCTCAGAGAAACGGTGAGAGAGCTAGAAAGCCAGACACAGCAGGCGAGCACCAGAGATTTGATATTTCTCTAATCTTTCTTGCACTTGTAATGCTCTTTACAGTAATAGCTTGTTTAGTACATCTGTTGATAGATGAAACACTACAAACTCTGCATAGTCATCATAAATAACAACACACCAGCTTGCAGCGCGAGAGAAAGAGAGAACCGGTTCTCTCCTCCTGGTCTCTGCAGGTCTGGGCTCTGCGTACGAACATGCTGGATGCTCGCGCTTGCCCTCAGGGGCCGGCTGGTTTTTATGTATGATTCTCAGAGCATTCGACATGGGAATTTTTGGAGTAAACCTATTTCAGTCCGAGCCAACATTATCAGTTACAGGATTTTTCCCCCTGATTTTCCACTCAATGGACTGTGCTTTCTACTCAATGAATCAAGGCAGAGAAAACAGAAAAAGAGCAAGAGAAAGAAAGAAAGAGGAAATAGCTGCTGTTTATTAGATACACAGATCAAGATCTTCAGGAAGGACTGTTTAGTTTAAAGCATCCTCTTATTATTCCCCCCCAAAAGTATTTGGATACTTAAGCCACACATAAACATGTATGTCATTGCCTTAGACAAGAAAATATCAAACCACGTGGCATATATTTTCAAGAAAGATATATAAATGGGTAACCTGCAATTTTTATATTAATCGGCTATTTCTACCTTATTTTACTCTTACATTTTGTTTTGCTGGTGTAAACTAATATATTTAGGCTGATTCAGTAATATTAAATAGCATTTTTTATTTGAATAAAATCTTTTAATTTAGATGTTACCACATGAAGCACCATTTTTTCAATGTATGGATAATATATTGCATATTCAAAATATATTACATTAATCAATGTCATGAATATTAATATTATTATAATGAGCTTCAAATTTAACCATTCATTTTCTAAATACTTTGTGCAATAATACAGAGATGTTTTAATAGCATAAAAAGAAACTAGCAATGATGGCATTAGAGCAACATTATAATTCAATACAATTCAGTGAATCAGTTCAGATTTATTTACATTATAACTGTGAAATGTTCACAGACAGTTATTACAGTAATAATATACATATAGGTGAATGTGAGAAATTGTTTTAATTAAACTAGATTTATGCAAATATATAAATACAGTAAACTATATTTTACTGCTTGCATTAAAACATTTTGTATGTAATTGGCTAAAATAAGTGTTTGGTTAAAATGATGGAGCAAATAGATCTTTACAAACAAAGTTTGTGAGCAGCACATATACAGTTCAAATTTAAGACCAAAAAAAAAAAAAAAACCTGACTTCCAAATTGATGTCATGCATTCACTAAAAATCATAAAAACACTAGCTGCTTAAAAGTCAGCAATGATGAAGAAATATATAGTTAGTTTGTTTGCAGGTGCCATTTACTTTTATAGTTTGTAATCTAATAAAATGCAGGCTTAAGTGTCCAAATACTTTTCGGTGCCACTGTACGTGCAAACCGCAGAAGAAAAGCCCTTCATTACGGACTCTAAATACGTGAGAATTAATACTCTTTACATAATTTAGCATGTGCTTCTGTTTGTCAGGGCTTTGGGGATATCGAACACGCTTAAATCAGGCCTTTGTTTCTGCTTTTTGTTTTAGTGAGAGGTGACACATTGATACAGTGGGTGACAATCCATCTCTCTCTCCATCTCTCGCTCTCTTTGTGTCCTCCAGCACGGAATTAAAATCTCTAATTCACAGTGACACCAAAGGTAGATCAGGTCTAATCTAGTGCCTTTAAAACCTAACAACCCTCAAAACTTTATAAATTTTGCATTAAGGGATGTTCAACCCTGTCCATTTCAATCTCACTCACTCTCTTTCTCTTTCCGAGCCGGATGGCATTGTTGTTGTTAAGTGCTGTTTCGGTGACAGCCGGCACACATCAGTCAGAAATGACTAGCGAGCTGGATCCAAGGGCCTAGATGGTGATCAGGTCATAGCAGCGGGACCTGTTCTCCCGTCCCCTGAGATGACCTGGCCGCTGACTCCAACAGATAACAGCCAAGTTCAGTCACTTGAAGTAATCCTTTAGTGACTAAAATGACTGGAATGACAAAATAGGAGAACGTGATTTACACTTTCCGACATCAATAAAAGCGGATATCGAGGGTGTTCTACTGAAGGGACAGAAGTGGAAAAAGGCTTGGAAAGTGCCTCGCTGTTGAAGGAGAGACAGAAGAACACCGGATGGATGGAAAGGCAGAGAGCGTGAAAACTGCACTTTTCATTGTGTTGAGAAGAGTGGAATCTTTCAGACTCTCTAACAGGATTTGGTCACCTGATCTGTTAATTTAACATTTCCTGAAGCAACCAGGTACTCATAATGGAGCTACTGTTTAAACTATACTACATGCAATATCAATATAAAATTTTGACATGCAATGTGTCCTGCTATACTTAAAGTAAAACATCATTTTGCTAATTCTTTGTAATTATTATGAATGCATATTATTTAATAGTAACTGAAAGAATAGACAAAACATATTTTGTTACACCACAGGACCATTTAAAATGAACTAGTGAACAAAAGAGGTGATTAGAAATGGTGACTAGGTCACAGCACCAAAAAATACACACTTTCACATATATATTAAAATTTTTAAGATTTAAAATTTCATAAATATTTAAAACGGTTTATTTCAGAAGCTGTAGATAAATTAATATTGCAAATATCAGTGTCTATCCACTCATGTAAATAAATAACCTGTGGTAAAACTAGTGAACAAAAAGTGATTTAAAAATGGTCAACAAAACAAAAATATACCCCCTTTAACATGTGTGTGTGTATATATATATATATATATATATATATATATACAAAAATCTTGATGTTCATAAAAAAAACAAATGTACAAATTTACTTTGTAAGTCTTTAAAATTTCAAATACACAAACATTTGTTTTTCAGAAGCTGTTTATACATTAATATTTCACATATTACTTTCTATCCAAATGTAAATAAATGTATGTGTGCTAAAACTACACAATCAATTTCAAACCATATAAACAGTAGCACTTTATTTACAGTCCTCTTCCGCATGTACATACTGTGTACTTGTTATAGTAATTACAATAACTGGTTAATAACTAGGGACTAACCCTGAACCTACCCCTAAACCTAAATCTAACCCATGTTTTTACCTTATATTATGCAGTACTTTCTTAGTTAAGTACACTGTAAGCGCAGGTAAGTGCACATACTGTAAAATAGTGCAACTATATAAACAAACTTCCAAAGTCATGTTGAAGTAAAATTGAGTTTCACAGAGGAAAGCTCTTCTAATTTTTTGTTTAGTTTGCCAGTGATGTGTGGGTGTGTTTATGCATCTTGGCAAATGAGCACCATACGATGAACGTGCACACTATGCAGTGACAAACAGTAGATGTCTGCCAATGTCATGACTCACCATGAAACATATCGCTTGCATTCCCATGCATTCAGAACAATTATGAATCGGTGAGTGATTCTGAGACAATGACACTATGTGCATGAAACATCTGCTCCAGGCGTGACACATCGTATCACAATAAACAGGAAACAGGCGGCTGCAGTCATCTATATAGTGTAGGTTGGGGTTAGTTGTCACACATTTCACTCTAGTGAATGTTTCTCAGGGTGGGTTTAATTTTGAAGGTCAATTTTTCTATAAAAACGAAACCTTAAATTCTTCATTATTACTCAGAAAAAAAAGGGAAACAGTTCATTCAATGTAATATTGAATGAGAACTTGTGTAGGCTTGCTTTTCTGTGTGACAACTTGCCCCGGTCTCTCTTAAGCTTACAAATGAAAAATAACTTATTTTTATTTCTCTCTTCATGTTATTTACTTATTAATCACTGTCTGAAAAACTATGTTAAACGCGCACTGGAAATAAAACCTCATACGGCGGTAGAAGAAAATGTTGTTTATCCTGAGAAAGAATTAATTTTCATAATGTTCCGAATGACGCTTATCACTTGCATTGCGAGAATCAGAAGCAACAATTTAACTGAAAGCCTGAAATTACTTTCACCATACAAGATTGAAACACACAGTCCTTAAATTGAATTATAGGTTCATTTCAAAAGGCCTCCCTGGAGTATCAGACAGTGGCAAAAATTACTAGCCATAATTTGAAAATATTTAGAGGCTTTAAATTAATTCTTTTGTATGCATGACTTTACCGGCAGCGAAAGACAAATTGTACTTCCTTACACAGTATGTTCATTTAAGTGAAAAAATTGAGGTCAAAATCTCTGCAGACTGCAGTTTGCAAAGCAAGATGAAACAACGGTCCCCTGACGACAAAAGGTGGAAACTATGATAAAAAAAATATTATGGAGATGGCTCTCTAATATTGCATTGTCACAATCAATTTCCTATTACCCTTCTCAATTTTGATATGAGTGTATTATTTGCTGCTGAAATTCACTTTATAAAGCCAGAGACTTCAGTTTACATATAAACTGCTCCTGTTTCTTCTCGGGGCCCCGAGAATGAAAAGCCCATGGCTATGAGGAATGAATTGCGCATTTGAGATGCAATTAGGTTAGCATGTATACGGCAAAGCGCAATCCTTCTCACTGCCGCTCTTTCTGCCGTCGCAGCGCTTGTCACAGGAAGTGAACTACAGCCGGAACCAAATTGAATCAAATCAGCTAGCGCCCCCCCGATTAAACGAGCGAAAG
>NW_015537960.1:269217-272404 GCF_001515605.1 Sinocyclocheilus anshuiensis
TTGCAAAGCAAGATGAAACAGCGGTCCCCTGACGACAAAAGGTGGAAACTATGATAAAAACAATATTATGGAGATGGCTCTCTAATATTGCAGTCACAATCAATTTCCTATTACCCTTCTCAATTTTGATATGAGTGTATTATTTGCTGCTGAAATTCACTTTATAAAGCCAGAGACTTCAGTTTACATATAAACTGCTCCTGTTTCTTCTCGGGGCCCCGAGAATGAAAAGCCCATGGCTATGAGGAATGAATTGCGCATTTGAGATGCAATTAGGTTAGCATGTATACGGCAAAGCGCAATCCTTCTCGCTGCCGCTCTTTCTGCCGTCGCAGCGCTTGTCACAGGAAGTGAACTACAGCCGGAACCAAATTGAATCAAATCAGCTAGCGCCCCCCCGATTAAACGAGCGAAAGACAACAAAATGATTGTCATAATTTTCCAGAGTGGCGCACGGATCTAAAAAGAGATTATTTTTAATAACGGCAAATCGTGGGCTGCGTATTAATATATTAAACAGCGAAACGTCTTGGCATTGAGATGAACTGTTTCCACTTACAAGACATGACATGCTGTAAACTCTTAGCGGGTTTCTCTCACACTCTTGCCTTCCTGAATGACATCATTAGCGTGAGGAGAGAGACCCTGTTAGGACGGAACGCTGACAGGAAGTGTGCGCACACCGATGTGACGACAGTTAATTACTCTGTTGGCACCTCTTTCTCGGAGCGAAAAATGAGGGAAATGGGGGTCACGTTTTTCACAAACGGACAAGAGCGGTGTTTAATGACGTGACACCTGGTTTAATGTAGTATGCAAGAAGGTGACAGAGAGAGAGAGTCAGAGGTAAAGAGAGGCTGCCGATGGATTCAGAAATGTACAGCACGTGCAAATGAAGTTGCGGGAAAGGCTGGAAAAGAGGGTGTCGTGGAGAAACTGGGAATCGACACTGAAGAATTGAAGGTGCGAAAAAGAAAGAGATATGAGGATACGCACCACACACACACACACACACACACACACATGAGTTCACTCGGTCCTTTGGTTTGGTAAAGTACAAATTAAGTGACCAAGATCAGACAGGTGAGATCCATGGTGTGAAAAAAAACTAAATCTACATCTGATAGTCGTAAGGTGACAATAAAGAGTATTGAAATCTTTAAAAGTACAGCTCTGTGATTTGACAGTAACTTGCATTCTATAAATTCACAATAAATGCTATGCACAATATGAAAAATTATAAATAGAATAGTAGTTGGACACATAACCTGCCTATAAACTTTTTCTAAGAATTATTATCATATTTTAACCTTCACTGCAAGCATTATAAGGACAAAAAACTGCTTGCATAATAAATATGTAAAAAAAAAAGAAAAGAAAAGAATAATCAAAATGCATCTGAGATGTGAATCACATTTGCAGGATGTCAACTTTCCAAAAGTATTTAACAACCCAGATAAAGAAAAGCAAGAGAGATACTATTAAATGCAGAGCATTTTTAATTTGGTTATATTTTAGTATGTATTATATTTGTTAGAATAAAGAATGCCTTAACCGTAATTTAAGATCAGACAGTGTACAATCGACACACTAAATCACTAAATTAATATCACTGTGAAACAACTTGGCACATTTCCTGAAGCATTTTCATTAACTATATATGTTCAGACGAGTATTTTATTTTTCTCCATCTGTCAGTACAAGCCGCCTTATCAGTGCCGTAAATCTAACATATATCCTTTACCCATAATTCCCCCTCGCCGTGGGTCATTTGACTTCAGGGCTAGAAAAGAAAACGAAATGTGAGTCATTGCGGAAAAAAAAGAACGAAACAAAGAGCAGGGCAGTTCATATTTTGTGACAGGCCCTTTCCACATGAAGTGCTGGGGTTGTGTGGAGGAATTATGACAGACTGGTTTTCACAGCTCCACCAAAGCCCACAGAGTCCTGCAAAGTGCTAAGAGCTGCCAGCAACGGTGACCTTTTAATACGACACAAAGACCACGGCACACAGGGTCAGCTTTCCACGACAAGCCAAGGGGAAGGATAGAGGACGAGAAGAGAGAAAGAAAGAAAGAAAGAAAGAAAGAAAGAAAGAAAGAAAGAAAGAAAGAAAGAAAGAAAGAAAGAAAGAAAGAAAGAAAGAAAGAAAGAAAGAAAGAAAGAAAGAAAGAAAGAAAGAAAGAAAGAAAGAAAGAAAGAAAGCTCAGTCTTTACTAGACACTTTTAATGTGCTGTCATCCACAAAATCATATAAAGGCCTTTATTATATGCTAAAGGAAAAACTAATAGGAAATGAATTTTGAAATGTCATGTTTCACTATGATTTGTGTTTAAAATGGTGGTTGGCCAGTGGCTCGATCAGTTGGTAGCGAATATAGTCAGTTAACTTCCTCTTCAAGAGGAAACTAGATATATCTGAACTCATTCAGGGATTAAGGGAGCTGAAAGCTGTGTGTGTGTGTGTGTGTGTGTGTGTGTGTGTGTCTACTGAATGTGTAAGAAACAGCTAGTAGGGGGTTGTCACAATTCTTCTACTTCTGACTGTATGTGTAACCACTCGCTGTGACCAACCTCTTTCTTGCTCTTTCTGTCCCTCTGTATCCAATTAGAATGCTGTCATACACTCAAATTTGACAAAGAATGCCAAAATCCACCATGCGAAAGCCAAGTCACCAGGCCAGTTTTCATATTATAGGCGACTCAATACTGATAAAACATTAGCCTTAATCAAGCCTCTGACAAACTAAAGGTAGCAGACCCAACACATTCACACATACTATCCAAATGGGGTCTTCCATTTGAATTGCATTGTCAGTAGAACTTCATATTGCAGATCATCCATTTATAAAATGAACACACACAGAGTAAGACAATCACAATAGAATTAAATGGGGGACTTCAAGGGGTTAAAACGCTTAAAATAAAAGCACTTACATGAACTCTACCACTAAGAATGTAAATTAAATGAGTTACAGAGTTACCCAAATCATAATTTTTGCTACTAAAATGACTGAACAAATTTATTTCTCACCTTCTCGATGTAAAATTCCATTTGTATTCTTGTGAAAGTTTGCATGAAAAGCTCAGAATATTATATAACCAATTCAATTCAACTATATAGTTTCAAAACACTTTGGTGTTTATTTCTCCAGACTTAACAATTAACAAATATTAATACAACTAA
>NW_015537960.1:272910-274636 GCF_001515605.1 Sinocyclocheilus anshuiensis
TTTTTTTTGTATTGATGTTAATATTATTAATGTTATTAATATTATTATTATTATTATTAATGTTTATTAATGTTGCTAATTTATTAGATACTAATATATTATTCCTACCCATAGCTGCCCAAAAATACAGCTTTTGATTGTTTAAGAAGTGTACAAATTCATTATTTAGTTGATATTGTTTATTTTATCAGCCACTTTTCCTTGTCAATATATGAACAGACATTTCAGAAATATCCACAAATGTATTGCAAAACCTGAATCAAACTGAAAACCTTAATTTTATCGACAGACAAGTTCTACATGGGTTTTCTGTGTTTCACTGTATCAATTTAATGCATGCTTTCTATGATTTTCCAATTTGCATAATCTATCGTGAAGGTGTTGAGAATGTAAAATGAATGTGTGATGTTGGACACACAGTTGGACTGTTACGTCAGAGGAGAGCAGGTGGCTGCCTTGCGTCTGTTTAGCATAAGCACCCGGCTAGCACACACACACACACACACACACACACACACACACACACACACACACACGCGATTCTCTGTCAGCACAGGCCCCTGAGGCAGGTGTGGCCCCACATGCAGGCGGCTTCAAAAAATGGCCCCAAAATCAAATGTTGCTGCTCCACGGCTGTCACTCCTGACATCGCTTGTCAGAAGTTCTCCTTCACTGCTCATGGACAACATGGGGGTCAAAAGAGCAAGTACAACGGGCCAAACCATCCTTCTTTTTTCCTTCTCCTCTCAGCAGACACTGAACTCAGAAATGACAGGAGAGGCTGGGTTAAAACCAGCTGCCAGAAAAACAAACGCTGCAGAACGAGTGAAGGGAAGGCGAAAAAGTAACTCACGTCCATTCTATCTCATTTCTTTAGCGGGGGATGTGAGAAACACTGGGATTGTACTCTGACAGCCAGGGAAGCAAAAGGCCAAAAGTGTCACTAACACCACACCGAGGTGGGAACGAATGCTTAACTTTGGCTTTGTGAGCAAACGTCATATTTATCCTGAATAAATTAAAACAGTCATACTCGACTGCTTTGCTTCAGGAGAGTTTACATTGGACATCAAGTCCAGGTGACCCACAGCAGCGGAATTGTTTATTGTGTGAAATTGAATTTCAATGGTTTCATGCTCTCAGCAGCCAGTAATTCACCGCATAAAACTCATTGTGGTCTGCACAATGTAATTTTAATGTAGTGTTTAACATAGTCTGTTTTCTTTTTACCTTAGATGGTTTTGTTAATGGTTTTTCGAGGATGAGGGCACATCTGCCCATGCTGTAACCTGTCTGATTTGACTAATTTGCTTCTACCAAGTGCCAGATCGAAATACAGTTTGATACTTTGACAACAAAATATATGACAAGCAGATTCATCAGCTGAGAAAAAAAAAAAAACATTAAAATGTATTTAAATGCACAAAGAACTGTGCATTTAAAAGTGAAAAGCCATAAATCTGACCATGTTTTATTTCAAATCTGTGAATGATGTTGATGTTTTCAGAATGACTGATTCGATAATTAAAGGAAAGAAAGAAAGAAAGAAAGAAAGAAAGAAAGAAAGAAAGAAAGAAAGAAACACTCGTCTCCATCTACTAAGAAAGAAAGAAAGAAAGAAAGAAAGAAAGAAAGAAAGAAAGAAAGAAAGAAAGAAAGAAAGAAAGAAAGAAAGAAAGAAAGAAAGAAAGAAAGAAAGAAAGAAAGAAAGAAAGAAAGAAAGAAA
>NW_015537960.1:276343-281343 GCF_001515605.1 Sinocyclocheilus anshuiensis
GGGCACATCTGCACATGCTGTAACCTGTCTGATTTGACTAATTTGCTTCTACCAAGTGCCAGATCGAAATACAGTTTGATACTTTGACAACAAAATATATGACAAGCAGATTCATCAGCTGAGAAAAAAAAAAAAACATTAAAATGTATTTAAATGCACAAAGAACTGTGCATTTAAAAGTGAAAAGCCATAAATCTGACCATGTTTTATTTCAAATCTGTGAATGATGTTGATGTTTTCAGAATGACTGATTCGATAATTAAAGGAAAGAAAGAAAGAAAGAAAGAAAGAAAGAAAGAAAGAAAGAAAGAAAGAAAGAAAGAAAGAAAGAAAGAAAGAAAGAAAGAAAGAAAGAAAGAAAGAAAGAAAGAAAGAAAGAAAGAAAGAAAGAAAGAAAGAAAGAAAGAAAGAAAGAAAGAAAGAAAGAAAGAAAGAAAGAAAGAAAGAAAGAAAGAAAGAAAGAAAGAAAGAAAGAAAGAAAGAAAGAAAGAAAGAAAGAAAGAAACACTCGTCTCCATCTACTGGCACAACAATGTAAACTGCAGAAAGAGTCACTGAATGAATATAGACTCTAATGATTCGAATCACTGGAATTAATCAAAATCCCCAATCTGTGCTCTTCTTCGCTGATCATGACAGCTCAAGAGAGGCCTCTGGCTATGTGTATGAATGATCATAAGAGAGTTTCAAACAAGGAAGGACCTCTAAAAACACTAACATCGTCGTGTTTTGTGAAAAATGGACAACAATGATGATAAAACATACAGGTAAACATACAAGCATCCATTATTTATGTATTTTTTCGGACGAAAAGCCCTAATGGATAAAAAAAAGTGGCTGACGCGCGTGAATGATTGAACAGGTATGTGCGTCAATGTTTCAATGTTTCAATATAAACCCCTTTTTGATTTTGCACGCTTGATTTGTACATCTGTCACAAATTAATATATTACTATCTTTTTTTTTGTCATAAAAGTGATTTCGAAGCTGAAGCCTTATACTCTGTCAGTGATGTACAGTTTGTAAGCATTCATTATTTTTGACTGTAAAATAGACAGTAAACAGAAACAATGAGAACTCATTATTGGGGACGTCACAGATAATGCGAGATCTTGGTTGATGTTAACATAGGAATTGTAAGCAAACACAATCCAATCAATTTCGAGCGGATAAGCCTTGACATACATTTTCTCTGCTCATTTACTAACATCTTTCGTTTCACTCTAAAATTTGAGGTATTACAGAATAAAATGATTCGCAAATGCTAATTAATGTTGACTTGAACAACAACATTTAACTTATGCAACTTTTGTAAAATGTGTGATAAAAAACATATTAGGCATATTGAGAATTTTTTAGATATTATTTTGCCAGTGTGTGTGGCCTTGGTTAGCAGAAGAAAAAAAAAATCAAAGATGGCTAAACTTATATGAAAGACTGTGAGTTATAAATTTGATTTGATGAATCATGGGCAATATCATGTTGATCATGCCAAGTTTGATTTCATGTTATCTGTAAAAATTATTTGAGTTATGCTGTCAGTGTGACACTTTCACTTTACCCTGAGTTCCTATTCTATCTATTTGCTTTTTACAATTATATTTTGGATTTCCTCTTTCTTTCTATCTCGTATGTCAAGATTGATTAGCTTGCACTTTTTGCTGCTTATGTGGGATAAAGTCACACCCCGAGCAGTTGACCCCAGATCTCAACGTGTTGACACCTCTGTTCTATTCATGAGGTTCAATTAGATTCAAGCACACCACAGGCCTGGCAAACAAGGGGCCGGTCGGAGGAGACGGGCCCCATATCAAACATGCTCCTCAGGCTGAAGAGTGGGTAAATGTCAGAGGGGAAAGTGTTCCCGGATAACCTGCACGCACATTCGCTAGTCTAATTAACCCAGAGCCGGAGAACGGTGGGGAGGGAAGGATATGACAAAAGAGCCGTGATGACTTACATCAGCGGTACATCTGCTACTCTACACATTTGCCTTCTAGGGACGCTGGTAATGTCAAACTCAAATAGCAAAAAAGATAGAGGGGTGTTCGAGAAAGAGACCCAACAGGATTCAAATATAACCCTGTAATAATACATTTTCATTAAAACTGGCAAATAAATTGCTGATCAATTCCCATGAATAGTATAACTGACTTTTGGACAACAAAACCACTTTTTTAGTGTTGTTTGAGCTAAATTATATAATTATTGTCAGATTTTATTTCTGATTTGGAATGTAATACAGATTTTGTCAAATCACGTTGACTAATTTTTCAGTCTTAACATTATCTAAACTCTATGTGAAGCTGTCACAAATGTTTTATGGGACATCAACTCTATTGCATGTCTGCCAATGTAACTAAT
Organism: Sinocyclocheilus anshuiensis; assembly: GCF_001515605.1. Classification (NCBI taxonomy): domain Eukaryota; kingdom Metazoa; phylum Chordata; class Actinopteri; order Cypriniformes; family Cyprinidae; genus Sinocyclocheilus; species Sinocyclocheilus anshuiensis. The sequence continues at coordinate 278,708 of NW_015537960.1, forward strand.
AACTCATCCAAAACATTTAATTTGTGCTGCAAAACTGTCCAGTTAATTGTCTAGTGCCACCAAAATGAAATGTTTTATGATCATGTGAGTCACACTGGACCTTTTTGTTGACGCTGACTGTCAGTTTTGTCTAGCTGAATGTTGTTTTATGTCACACTGTGCTTTTTAGATACAGATTTTAAAAGCAGGTAAAAGTTTACAGGAAAAAGTCAGTACTGTAGTACACAGAAAAACAATATGCACCTATGTATGTATACAGGACGAATGATTTTGTTTGATAATTGGAGAATTTTGCATGTGATAAAGTTGTTGAGACAATTTCATTAGAAATCAACTCATTTAAAACAACTTTTAAAATATAATCCTGACTAGCAGTTTATGAGATGTTGGTCTTTCTCCATTCAATCAAACATGAGTATTTGTATGGCAATTATTTAAAAATAGCAATCTCTGAGTGCATTTCCAAGATGGCCACCAAGTAAACCCCTTTCCTTAAAAGGAATTTAGCTCATTTGAATAGCTTGTTTTGAAAACACGCTACTGTAAAACATGTTCATCCCTAATTTAAAGGTGTGCATTAGGGCTGTACAAAAAAATCAAATGCGATTTTTATGCTCATCTCGTCAGTAAAGCCGGTTCTGTGATTAGTAGTAAATCTCCAGCACGTGCTTTCAGATGGAAAGCCATGTAATTTTTACTAACATTTACTACACAGAGCCGTATTTCACTGACAAGCTACGCAAAATCGCGTTCATAATCGGCAATGAATCGCCTGCAATTTTGAACGCGATTTTGCGTAGCTTGTCAGTGAACTACGGCTCTGCGTAGTAAACGCCGCTCCATCTGAATGCACGTGCTGGAGATTTACTACTAATCACAGAACCGGCTTTACTGACGAGATGAGCATGAAAATTGCATTCGATTTTTTGCACAGCCCTAGTGTGCATGAAAGTTACTCCTACTGTTGTAGCTATGGAGATTATATGTTTTAAATATTTCTTCCACTTTCTAGTTCCTGATAGACATTGAATAAACTGTCCAGAGCAACTGCATCACTCACAGATTGATAAACATCCAGTAGTTTCTTAAGCGGCCACTGTATGCATTTCTCTGAGGCGCTGAGGGATTTGACGGGGCAGCACTGACACTCCGTCTTTCATTCTCTCTTTCCATCATAGCTGTGAACTCCACCTCTCGCTCGCACATCTAGTTTTTTTATGATATTAGATTCATGATAGTTGTCAGGCCTATCCTGAGTGTAGCTTTTTTTCTTTGTAATATGTATAAGGTTATGTGACCACCAGTCTTGATATATTCGCTTTTCTTTTGATCGTTTTGGGTTGAGGGTGTCAGGTTTTTTTGCCGCCCGGCGCTTGACACACTTTGTGCAGGGGGCAGAAGTCTCGGCACTTGCTCTGCTTTTGCTCTTGTCCATCGGAAAAAAGAGAAGAGGGCAAATTAAACTGTCAAAAATGGAATTGTTCTGTCAGCAGCATACCTTCAGCCTCACTCCTGTTGCAGCATCAAGCATGTTTCTAATTCTGCATCTTCTGCACTTGAAATTTCAGAGGAAGGCGAGCAATGTATGCGTGATGGACTGTATGGGATGCTGGGAAAGAGTCAGACATGAAGATCGCTGAATGACAGCCAGGAATAGTTAGAGGTGAAAATAAATTGTAGCCGCAGGTCACGACCCTTTGCACCAGGTTAACCCAATGATCCTTTTCAAGACAGAGAAATAAGCCTTCCTGTGGGAAGAATCAGATTTGGTTAGTCATTTAAAGAGGTTAAAAAGGTTTGCCAGGCCTTTGAGCTAAAATATATGAAATGTGACCCTGGACCACAAAACCAGTCTTAAGTCGCTGGGGTATATTTGTAGCAATAGCCAAAAATGCATTGTATGAGTCAAAATTATTGATTTTTTTAAATTCCAAAAATCATTAGGATATGAAGTAAAGATCATGTTCCATGAAGATATTTTGTAAATTTCCTACTGTAAATATATTAAAACTTCATTTTTGATTAGTAATATGCATTGCTAAGAACTTCATTTGGTCAACTTTAAAGGCAATTTTCTCAATATTTAGATTTTTTTGCACCCTCAGATTCCAGATTTTCAAATAGTTGTATCTCGGCCAAATATTTTCCTATCCTAACAAACCATACATCAATGGGAAGCTCATTTATTCAGCTTTCAGATGATGTATGAATTAAAAAAATAATAATTCTCAATTTAAAAAGTGTGACCCCTTTTGGGACCCCTGGACCCAAAAAATTGGTTTTGTGGTCCAGGGTCACAAATATAGTTCTGTTAATCAAAGAAAAATCACATTCTCATTCACTCTTTTTAGTGGCCCATTTTCCCTGCTCATGTCAGACAAATATGAAATATTTTATTATTATTATAAAAAAAGTAAAAACAAATCTATCTATCATCTATCTATCTATCTATCTATCTATCTATCTATCTATCTATCTATCTATCTATCTATCTAATCTATCTATCTATCTATCTATCTATCTATCTATCTATCTAAATTTCATAACATTTTAATATTGTAATATTGAAACATTAAAACTTGTTTGTTTGTAACCTAATAGTTTTTAAAATTAATTTAGAAACAAATAAAATAAAA
>NW_015537960.1:286343-287938 GCF_001515605.1 Sinocyclocheilus anshuiensis
ATAAAATCTACTGTATTCCACAATATTCCCAGGATTAATCACTCTCCAAATTCTAATATGCTCTTGAAATGGTGAATAAAAAGCTGTTGTTGATGTGATGGAAGCTGTGCGTTTTCTCTTTCTTTCACTCCCGTCTCTCTCTCACGCGCGCACACTTTGAGCTATTATTATGCATATCCAGGTAGAAAGTTAATTAACCCAAAGCTTAAGCTAATTATGATAGCAGAATGCTATCAACCAAACACTTTCAGTCAGACAGCTGTCCAGAATTTCATTTGCTAATCATTTGTCTTTTGGCGGAGCATATGGTAGGTTTTCATGCTATCAGAGGCACAACAAGCAGCTGAGAATCATTAACTAAAAACAATGTGCATAAAATCAGGGGTAGCTTTAGCCAGACAAAAAGCCGAATCCTTAGCCTATAAAAAAAATAATCATTGTTTGTCAGCCCTTGCCACACTTAGAAATTTAAGCTGATAGCACAGTGTATGTGTGACTGGAATCCTGATACGCCAATGAATTGTTTATATTTATATGCAAATGAGGGGGCATGTTTATTGTTTATGCGTGCTATGTTAATAAGACAAGGGCCTATGCTGGAATATTTAAGACTGGTTGTATCAAAACACATTTTTCTATTAATCAATTAAATGCATTTTTTTCTTCTTCACAGAACATTTTCATATTTGATGGTTATAAGGTCATGTTTGTTTTAAAAGAAACACTTGAAAGTCTAATTAGTTTTTCACATGTGTTACAGGAGATGACACAGATGGACCGAATTAATTTGGTTCCCTCCATTTCCCGGAGACGGGAAGCACAAACAGGCACACGCGGGGAACAACACGACATCTTGTCTGTCCTCCTGCAACCGCGTGCTTGCGTTTTCTGTCCTGAGGACAAATGATGCAAGGTCATGTTTGCCTTTAATCTTGTCAGCTTATGTGTGATGACATTTTAAATATTGCTACTATGGCATATGCACTGATAAAAGTGGAAGATAAGGTCTGAATACAGTTTTCTCAAAGTGTTTATATCCATAAAGTTATGACAATTAGCAAAACTGTAGATTTTAACCTCTTGAATAAGTTTGGTTTGTGCCAAACTAGCTATATGAACATTTTGAAAAATTAACATTCTGTCATCTTTTATCACCCTCGTGTTGTTCCAAACCTGTATGAGTTTATTTCTTCTTTCTCTTTAATTGGCATGTGGTCACAAATGTGTGTGTGTGTGTGTGTGTGTGTGTGTGTGTGTGTGTATGTGTGTTGGCTATTTGGATTCAAACTTGGCTTGTCAAGTTTTATAGCTGGACCACCTTAATATAATCGTGACTAAAAGGGGATTTTTGAAATTGTAACAGCAAATGTGACAATTTCAATTAAGAAAAGTTTAGGTATAATCTCATATATTAAAGGGGTCCTATTATGCTCTTTTACAAAGTCTTGATTTTGTTTTGGGGGTGTACTAGAACAGGCTCTCATAAACAAAATTCGAAAAACACATTATTTTTCACATATTTTACATTATTACAACACCTCTCTCCTCAGTCTGGCATGAACGGCTCGAATAGTTCCTGTATCAAATGAAGGCCC
>NW_015537960.1:290714-293943 GCF_001515605.1 Sinocyclocheilus anshuiensis
TGTGCTGTGATTGGTTAGCTGGGCCAGTGTGTGTTGTGATGCACCACTCAGCGCCTGGTCGGGAAATGTCATGCCCCTTACCATAGCCGCCTGCGAGCTTCAGTGTAAATATTGCGTCAAAATCAAATCAATTTGAGCGCGATTTAAACCCGGATGATTGTAACCACTCTAAGTTCGTCTGCCTTGGGAAAGCTAGCGTTTCTCCGACATAGTGATAACACTCGTTGCCTTCTCTAGTGCAGCTTGAACAGGTCTCGTCCCATTGGTCGATATTTGTGATATCACAAATCCCGGAAAATATGCGTTGTAGTCCAAACGAGTCATTCGTTGTAGTTTTTGAAAAGTTATTTCTGCTGAATAAAATATCTTCTTTTGAGCTTTGTAGCTTTGCAGATATTTTTTATGCTCAAACAGCAACATTACAGACTAACTAAAGTTGAAAAAGTGAAAAAGCATAATAGGACCCCTTTAAGGGATAGTTCAACCAAAAATTAAAGTTCTTTCATTGCTTTCTCACGTTGTTGCCAACACTTGATTTCTTCTGTGAAGCATAAAGATATTTTGAAAAATGTGAAAAGTGTTTTTTTGGTCTATATAATGCAATTCAATGGGCTCCAATGGGCTGTTTGGACTCCAACATTCTCCAAAATGGCTTATTTTGTGTTTTGAAGAAGGAAAGTCATAGGTTTGGAATGACATGAGGGTAAATACTGAAACTCATGACAGAATTGTCATTTTTGGGTGGACTTACCTTTTGAGGTGAGTGTCATGTAATCTAATGATGCCAGGCACTCCTGTCAAAGAAGTTCATGTAAACATACAGTATGAATGTATGTTTTTTCTTCTGATTTTTTTTTTTTAAAGCTGCATGTAACCGGCAACTAACTCTTGTTTTAGTGCATTGCCGTAGGACAGGTGGGTAGGTGGTTGTAGGAAGGTTGCTAGAAAGTAGAAAGCAGGAAGCCAGAATTACCAGAAGGCCACATAATAAACATACAGAACGTTTACAAGTTCATGCGTGTAATAAAATGCACATATACATAATTTAACCCCTGTGCGCTTCACCGTACCCTCAACAATTCCATCCAAATGAGAAAATGTGCTGGAAATAAGTGCCATTAGCTGGGAGTAAGGCTGAGTGATTGATTTCAGGATCTCTTCCTTACACTCCTCTAGCATGTGACACGGAGCTCTAAAAACATCGCCGCCTCGGACCTTACCAGCTAAATTGCCTCTGCTGGCGCCTTCACTCGCCAGCATTGGATGACAGATAAATTGATCGAAATATTGGAAAATAATATCCTGCCCAAACTCGTTGAACCTTGATTTCCAGTCTTTTGAATTTTTCATACGGAAACAAAATGAAAAACGGTTTTGATGTGTTTTTCCTTCCTCCCTTTCCTACACAATTATGTAGTGCTCATTTGCAATAAGGTCGGCCCATACATCAAACGCTGTGTGCGCTGTAAACAGAATGTGGCGCTTTTTTTTTTTCAATGATCCCAAATCATTCTAAGCACAGGAAGTCAAGTAGGGAGTCTATTGGCTTGAAAATAATGTTGCCGAGCATCAATAAATCTATAAATCTGACACTGCCCTTCAGGGCCTCATTAGACACAGAAATCTTTATTACGGTTAGTGTTGCTGGTATCAGTTAAAAGAAATCATCTTTTGAAGCTTGTCAGAGAGATTTAATTAGAAGCATATGCCAGAGGAAGAAGGCAGAATAATTTGAAGGTCCTCTTTAAGCTGATGAAGAATCGGACACTTTTCAGGCTGCTTGTGAAATTTGGCCCTGATTTAACTAGATAGATTAAGTTGGATGATGCTGTTACTTTTTTCTCAATATTTGAAGTGAATCTGATGGTAAGGTAGCGAGATATAGTCAGACTCCCTCTATAATGTGCTCTTTAATTTGGGCTTGACTAATTTCAATCTAAAATGCAGCCTTGTTGTCTACAGCCTACATAGGGATCCTCACAAGTGACTGATTAGGAGCGCTCTACATAGGCAGCGATTAGGGAAACTCAAATCATTTAATTCAATAGCGTTTGACTATTAGCTAAGCTCGCACAAAACTCACTCTCAAATATTAAGCAAAATAGTTAATTTTTACTTAAACTGAGCTTTTTTTTTTTTTGTCAGTAATTTGCTATAATATAAATTCCAGTGTAATTTGTTATATGTGTTCTGTACTGAAAATTATTGACTAATATAATATAATATAATATAATATAATATAATATAATAATACAATACAGATCTTAATTAAATATGAATGACAAAAATATGTAATCTAAAATAATATTATCGTACAGCTTAATTAAATATTTACTTTTATGTGTAAGTGCACACACACACACACACACACACACACACGTACACACGTTAATAATTGATACATTTATCAACATTTTTCCACTTTATTCACTGAGCTTGTTGCCGTGCATTCTGGGACTCCTTCTGTATGAAGGATACATACGATGCTACCTTAAAATTAGTGGTGGAAAAAAATTATAAAATAAATAAAAACTTAGACATGAGTGGCCTGTAACCCCTTTAAAATGTTGTGTATGTAGTCAGCTCACTAGGTTTTGTAACAGAGCCTCTGCACGTCTCTCTCGCCATCTGCGAAGTGAAGTTTCAGTGACGGATGTTTGTGGCAGGAAAGACCTCTGTCACAGGAAAATGAGGTGATCTATCATTTTAAGATATGGTCTTCATATACTGTTTACTCGGAGATATCACTTGCCTCCAGCCAATTTTGACTGGGGACATTTTGTGATATAGCGGTGATTTGTATGGTATCACAGCAACAATAAAAGCAACCCCTGAACTGAAAACAACAACATACAGACGAATACACCCTTTACTTTCTGCTCTCCCGCCGTGTTCGTACAATTTCGAGAAGTCCTGCTTATATGCCGAAACAAATCGCATCCTGGCTCCATTTTTTCTCTTGCTTCTAGGTGAATTTCCAACACATCCAAACTGATTTCCCTTATAAGGATCCTTCCTATTCAGTGGGCAATATAAGTGGTCTGTGCTAGAAGCCACCCAGCAGTCTTGTTAAAAGCAGAGATGCTAGTGACAATGTAAAGTACAGGGTTTCTCTGTTTGCTTTTCTGCTACAACGGCTAGATATGTGTAATGACTGTGATAGTGTTGAACCATGCACATTTCCCCCCATCTATCACACAAACACACACACACACACACACACTCGCGG
>NW_015537960.1:294260-294453 GCF_001515605.1 Sinocyclocheilus anshuiensis
CATCTGGTGTAAATCTAATTCAGCCTCCTGCTTTGTTCTTTTTGGTGATTAAGAGTTCTTCTGGGTGCACCTGTGGGTGGACTTACATGGGATGCGTGTAGAAAACCACAGAAAACGAATTTCTGCATCTCATTCAAAAGGTTCTAGACATCACCCATTATGGGTATTGTGTCTAATTTGACAATGCTTTTAG
>NW_015537960.1:294884-295723 GCF_001515605.1 Sinocyclocheilus anshuiensis
ATATATATTTTTTTTCAATCTCAATGCAGGCTTAATTGCCTTTATGTAAAATTGTCCTCCAGTCTTTTCATAATCTCACAAAACCACTGACAGTGAGATGCCTGTGTATATATATTCATACAATTTCTAGGTTTAATTTGATTGCTCTAAACAGCAATCCCATTCCGAGGTGGTACATACTGCGAATTCTTATGTAGTGTCAGATGTGTGTTTGCTTTTATAAGTTACGTATGGCTTACTGGTACCATGTGGCATTTCATATGTTCACCAGAACTACGTACCATCTGTGGAAGTGTTTCCAGAATCAACTGTTTCTTCCATATTTCAGCTATAACGCTTCACGGCTCTGGGGTCGGAGCAGGCCTTTCCATTACCGCCTTCCTGATGTCTGTCAACATAAGCTTTTCCAGAGTTAATGATCCAAACTAATGTAACAAACTCAAGAAGGGTGTTGCATGGCATTTTAATCAGTATTATTTCAGTTTAATTATAAAAGGGCAGTATGATGTTTGTTAAGCAATCCATACCCTAAGTCAATGTAGCAAAAAACAGACATTAAGTATGCATTACGCTGTGGTTAATAAAAATTACATGGCTGATGTATCATGCTTACTTGGCATATTTCCTATAATATTTGATTTGCCAATAGAGCCATGTCACAACGAACAGTAAATACATTACAAAATAGTGCTTAAAATGAAATCTTCATACCTGGATGTTTGCAGATCCTTTGTGATTTTGAGTGTCAAAAAGGTCATTAGCAGATTGTGTGTTGTCAGTTTGTAGACTTGGTCCAAATGGTTTCTCCAGATTCATTTCAGTAGGGAGCCCCGGGTCGG
>NW_015537960.1:295950-299044 GCF_001515605.1 Sinocyclocheilus anshuiensis
TTTTTTTTCAATCTCAATGCAGGCTTAATTGCCTTTATGTAAAATTGTCCTCCAGTCTTTTCATAATCTCACAAAACCACTGACAGTGAGATGCCTGTGTATATATATTCATACAATTTCTAGGTTTAATTTGATTGCTCTAAACAGCAATCCCATTCCGAGGTGGTACATACTGCGAATTCTTATGTAGTGTCAGATGTGTGTTTGCTTTTATAAGTTACGTATGGCTTACTGGTACCATGTGGCATTTCATATGTTCACCAGAACTACGTACCATCTGTGGAAGTGTTTCCAGAATCAACTGTTTCTTCCATATTTCAGCTATAGTGCTTCACGGCTCCGGGGTCGGAGCAGGCCTTTCCATTACCGCCTTCCTGATGTCTGTCAACATAAGCTTTTCCAGAGTTAATGATCCAAACTAATGTAACAAACTCAAGAAGGGTGTTGCATGGCATTTTAATCAGTATTATTTCAGTTTAATTATAAAAGGGCAGTATGATGTTTGTTAAGCAATCCATACCCTAAGTCAATGTAGCAAAAAACAGACATTAAGTATGCATTACGCTGTGGTTAATAAAAATTACATGGCTGATGTATCATGCTTACTTGGCATATTTCCTATAATATTTGATTTGCCAATAGAGCCATGTCACAACGAACAGTAAATACATTACAAAATAGTGCTTAAAATGAAATCTTCATACCTGGATGTTTGCAGATCCTTTGTGATTTTGAGTGTCAAAAAGGTCATTAGCAGATTGTGTGTTGTCAGTTTGTAGACTTGGTCCAAATGGTTTCTCCAGATTCATTTCAGTAGGGAGCCCCGGGTCGGGCCTCAGTAGCTCGTTAACTCGCTGCACTGTGACAGTTTCACAATGATTAATTAAAACACCTTTAGCCACATATTGTCACATGGAGTCTATTTTAACAACTGACCTTTCTGCACCCAAAACAGAGCGCTTTACCATACATCGGATGACTCCAGATGTATTCTCAAAAAAAAAAAAAAAGTAAGCCAAATCTATCCTGACCTTGCTTTTTTTGTGATATTTAATTATAAAATAATTTAATTATATTTTTAAATATTTATAAAGAAGTATCTCATGCTCACCAAGGTTGCATTTATTGGATCAAAAATGCAGTAAATACAGTAATATTGTGAAATATTATTAATATTTAAATAACGGTTTTCTATTTGAATTTTTTTTATAAAATGTAATTCATTCCTGTGATGCAAAGCTGAATTTTCAGCATCATTGCTTCAGTCTCCAGTGTCACACGATCCTTTAGAAATCATTCTAATATGCTGATTTGCTGCTCAAGAAACATTTCTTATTATTATAAATAATGAAAACGGCTGTGCTGCTTAATATTTTGTGTAAACCATGATGCTTTTTTTTTTTTTTTTAGGATTCTTTGAGTAATACAAAATAACACCATTTATTTGAAATATATATTTAGCAACATTATGAATGCATTTACATGTTTATCAATGTAATGAATAAATAAATAATTGAATAATACTACTAATAATAATAATCAAATAATAATATACAATGAGAGATTAAAAAGGACAATAAAGGACAATAAATAAATAAAAAGGACAATAAGGACAATAAATAAATAAGTAAATACATACATACATACATACATACATAAAGAAAGAAAGATCGCTCAAACAACTTGTGCACAGTATTCCAAGTCTTCTGTAGTTATATAGATAGCTTTGTGTGAGGAACGGACTAAAAGGTGTTATTGACTGATTATATCCTTCTTTGCAGGTCTCAAATCTCCTTTGTATTCTCTTACAGTCAAAAATGCAGCGAGGACATGCATCGCTCCAGGTATGATGCTTTTTTTTTCTGTTTGTAGCTTAACAGCTTCTGTTATGTGAAAGAACTGTGTGAATGTTCAACCAAACTTCTCTTTTTGTGTTCCAAGGAATAGAGAATAGAGAACGACATGAGGGTGAGTAAATGAAGACACAATTATTGGGTGGTATTCCTGTAAGCAAATTGCAGTTGTGAACACACTCCCAGTAGCAGAGTCTCATAAAAAGTGCAGTTGGAGTGGATTTTTACAATTTAGCTCTAAGCTGAAGAAAATTGCATTAAACGGTGGTGATTGGTTTATAAGCTGTGGTAGCATGGAGTAACCCACGTGTGGAATGATTGGATCATTGGGGACCCATTGTGTAATTTCTTCCTCATTTTGGCCCATGCTAATATGGCATATGCGATTAGGTCTGTCTTTGGGAGCTAGCAAAGGCCTCCAAATCAAATTTGGGTTCTTGACCAGAATACCAAAGCATATTAAACCCAGAAATGATCTAGTGATGCAAATCATTAAACACATTTGCATTTGCTTACTGAAGCCTATCGCAGAAATTAAACTCCTGAACAGAGAGCGAAAGAGTGTGGGGGAGAGAGGAAGAAAAAAGTGTCAGGTGAGAATAAGGTAGATCAGAAAAATATGTCTTTGTTCTTCAACATTTCTGTTCATTTTAAGGAAAATGACAGGCCTATCATTGCACTCATTCTGAGAGTCATGAGCAAATTAAGATGTGAATTAATTTATTTTTAAGACCTTCACAGGGAGTACTTTTTGTTCTTTTACCCATCTTGAGTTAATAATTCACGAGTGATCTTGCAACCCCTTTGACAAACATTGAGAGTCTATTCCAAAACCTAGTGAGATGCCTTGCTGTCTACACCCTACAAAGGCAACTACCTTCTAAGGTAGCATCCAAACTGGAATGGAATTGCATAAGGGCCTGTTTTGTATCATTCTACATAGACATCAACTTTCCATGCATACTAATAGATCTATGCACAATTGATTCCAATAGAGTTGGGTGTTAGCATGCTGTTACAAATGCAGTTCTCTAGCAAGCATATAAATACTTGCACAGATGCACAAATATTGCACTATCAATATTTTTTTATATTGAATGAGTTAAATATATCATATATTGCAATCTAGCAGTGCATTACACGATTGTACTCATTAATTTTTGTAATTAAATTTTTTTATTTCAAAGCTATAGTCATTTTATTATATGATATTGTCACACACACACACACACACACACACA
>NW_015537960.1:299705-320387 GCF_001515605.1 Sinocyclocheilus anshuiensis
TATATATATATATGTAAAGCATGTAACAGAATTACTAAATTTATATAAAGCCATAACAAACCAACACCAGTAGGCATTTGGCGAAAAATAAATGATAAAGACAAACCGAATACTTCTGAAAACATATCACGTAACAGTTGGCTAATAATCATCCCATGGCCTCTTAAAGTTTTATTAATTATGTAGTGATTTAAATTAGCCACAAACTGTAATTCGGCCACAACCGTTATGAGCAGAAAGTTCCATCAGTTCCCCATATTGAGCAAATCTGGCTAATAAACTGTTACGATTCGCCGCACTTGAGTATCTGCCCTCCAGCCATTGTCCGCAAGGCTTACGGGAGGCTGACACTGAAGAGAAGGGTGATCTGGAATGATTAGCTGTTCAGCATCTCAACGTGTTGTCAATTACAGCAATAGATTCCCAACATCACAAAATCTGACAGCGCTGGGCACACTTGTCAGATCTGCGTAATCCAGCTACTAGGTGGCTGCAGGGTGGCAGGGGTATCTGAGAGTTAAGGGTCGTCCCGACTGCTGCCGCTCCCCCCTTCCAAATATAAATAAATATACCTGCCTAAGCAATTTGGAATTACAATAAGGATCCTCAAGGTCTTTTATGGAGACTGAGCTCGCATACAAACTAATGATCATTTGGAGATTTGTCTGCAAGTGTGGGCACATTGATTTCTCTGACAGTTTCTCATCTCGTGTGTGTGTTTTTTTGTTTTTTTTTCCTCTGCACGTGCCTCTTTCTCTGTCTCCCTAGACTAATGTAGTATTCACTGAGTCTATAGGTCATGCCATGTCACGTCTAGACTGCTAGTTTTAGGGGATTAATCTTTGGATGTTGAATACTTCAACCAACATTCAACAGGTTGTGGATTTGGTGCTTTCGAGATACTTATGTATTTCATGACTTTTTAAAATCAATATCCTTTGTAGGAAATGTCATAAACACAGTCAGAATTATTATTATTATTATTTATTTTTTGTGAATGTTTTGCCCTCTCTCTGATTTATGTAAGATGTTTTTAATAATATTGTGAAATATTACAATTTACAAGATATGTTTTCTAGTGAAATTAATTTTAAAATGTAATTTATTCCTTTGGCGCAACGCTGAATTTTCAGCATCATTACTCCAGTCTTCAGTGTCACATGATCCTTCAGAAATAATTTAAATATACTGATTTGCTGCTCAAGAAACACTTCTTATTTTTATCAAATTTGAAAACATTTATGCTGCTTAATATTTTTGTTGAAACCATGAAACATTAATTTTGCTATTCTTTGATAAAAAGCAAGTTCAAAAGAACAGCATTTATTTGAAATGTTTTGTAAAATTATAAATGCAAAAACATTTTTTTTTTAATCTCACATGCTTCATGTCAAAAAATAAATGATAGTGGCATGAAATGCTGAAAAAAAAGCAGCAAAAATTGCCTCAGTTATAATGATTTTACCATAACGGAGTAAGTGGTGTTCTTAGGCGTGAACCAAATTCATTGGAGATATATAGACTTACTATAATAAAATTAAAGTGTTGTTAGAAGTGTACTTATTTTAAAGCATCTTCAAATTCTGAAAATAAAAACCTAAACAAGTCGCATATTTGGTTAAAGGCAAAGTATGTAGTATTTCTGGCACCAAACTGAATTTAAATCTATTTTAGCCTCTTGACCAGGCCAGACATTAACAACATTGCCTCAGTCAATGGTTTGAGTTGGGAGGTGAATTGCTTCTGCTGGTGGTGCAGAAATTATACTCTTAACCTTTACCTTAATACCTTTAACTAACTATGGTTTCACCCTTTAAAAGAGGAAAACAAAGGTTAAATGACTATGACATTCCAGTGTGTTTGACATTATTGGGGGAAAGAGTGTAAACCCTTTCAGAGTGGTGTGAAAAGGGGTTAATGTTGCTGCTGCGTTTAATTGTTTTAGATTCTCCATCAATTTTGAGAGGCTGCACAGGGGAGTTGGTCCTGTGAAAAAAAAAATATATATTCGTCTGAAGCGTTTTAAATTATCCAAAAATGAATGGAGGTATTCAATCTACTCTCAGATGTTAAAAGTAGGTTTGCGACACTTACCGCGCATGCCATCAAATTTCTCATTTTGAGCTCAAGTCTGTGTTCCTCAGAGCTCGTATTTGTGCAGATGGAACTTTGCCGAGCCACGGTTCTTCTGGGATCTGAGAATTTTCACAGTTTGATGAGAAATGTTCCACTCCATCACATCTATAGATTATTTTCTGCCTGTAAATTTCTGACTTTTATTAATCAAATCATTGCCGTACCCCTCCCGACCCCCCTGCCAGCCGTGTGGTAGAGGTGTGCTGGAGTGTCATGGTTTGAATTAGGTGTTGTGCTCACAGCATCTTCACCCATGGGAGAGAGTCAGAGAGGTGAGAGCTTTAAAGAGCCTGTATCCCTAGCTGGAACCTGTCGTCCTGGCCCAATAGCAGGACCTGGTCCTGTAACACTCACCCACTCCCATGGACTAAGTTCCATCTCAGATGCCAGCCCACCAAGTTCTGGTTCAACATCGACTTGGTCCCGCTCTTGCACCAAAGCTAGCAAATCTGCATCGTCCAAGACCCAGTCATGCACACTACCCTCTCTTAGCTGTGGGTCTCTCCCCAACAGGAAATCAACGGGCAGTCGTGGCTCCTGACCGAACATCAAAAAGTGTGGCCTGATGAGGAGTGCTATTATAACAAAAGACAACCTGGGGAAGACAAGCTACCCAATCTCGTTTCCTGGACACTGGCAGCGTGCGCAACAGATTATGTAAGGTGCGGTTAAAACGTTCACACTGGCCGTTACCAGCTGGGTGATATGGAGTGGTACGAGACTTCTCCACGCCGTAGAGCTCACATAACTGCTGTATTAACAAGGACTCAAAATTCCTACCCTGGTCAGAATGGAGACGGCCCGGAACGCCAAACCGATAAAACCATTCTGTCACCAGGGTTTGGGCCACAGTCTCGGCTCCCTGATCCCTGGAAATTCCTACCCTGGTCAGAATGGAGACGGCCCGGAACGCCAAACCGATAAAACCATTCTGTCACCAGGGTTTGGGCCACGGTCTCGGCTCGCTGATCCCTGGTTGGAACAGCCAGGGTATACTTACTGAAAACGTCAGTCATCACAAAGACGTTTTCAGTGCCAGAGCTTGTGGACTCCAAAACAGTGAAGTCCACCGCAAGAATGTCATTTGGCCTAGATGACAATAACCGTCCCATAAAACCCTGAGCAAATGGCTGGGTGTCCTTAGCTGCCTGGCACCGATCACACTCCTGACACCAACTTGCTACATCTGAGGACATTCCCGGCCAATAACACCTCTGTCTCACCAATTCATTGGTGCGCTCTATGCCCTGATGGCCGTGTTGCTGGTGCAACTGCCTTAACACCTCGGACCTCAAGGCAACAGGCAATACTAATTGCAACACCTCCTCTTTACCATTAGGGCAGTGAACCCTGCGATAAGGCATACCATCTCGCTCCATCAAACGGTCCACTGACGGAGCAAGGTTAAGGCTGCCTTAGTCATTTGCCGTCGTTCATCAGGACCTGGGCGAGTACCTTTTCTCCAGAATCGCAACACTTCTTGGATAACCGGGTCAGCTGCCTGCAACGGACCCAACTCACCGGCTGAATAACCAGGAAGCGTAGAAACTACACATTGGGTCGCTATTCCAGCAGCAACCACCCCAGTTAACGGCCACAATGACTCAGGGATTGCAGTGCCTAGGGCCAACCCATCCAACTCACCAGGTTCCAGGGGGTCCCTCCGTGAAAGTGCATCTGCATTTTTATTACTCTTACCTGAACGATACTTGATCTCAAAATCGAAGGCCGCCAGCTGAGAAGCCCAACGCTGCTCAGTCGCCCCAAGCTTTGCAGAAGCCAGGTGGCTAAGGGGTTTATTATCTGTAAATACCACACACTTATTACCCAACAGGTATTCGCGGAACTTCTCTGTCATGGCCCACTTGAGCGCAACAAAGTCCAGCTTCATAGAGCTATAGTTGGACATGTTGTGCTCAGTGGGCCTTAAACTGCGACTGGCGTATGCCACTGGTCTTACCTTACCCTCATTTTCCTGGGAAAGGACTGCCCCTAGACCTTGATGGCTGGCGTCCACCTCTAGGATAAAGGGTTTAGAGAAGTCTGCATATCCGCCGGTAGTAGCTGGAGAAACCCAGGAAGGATCTCAACTCTGTGATACTGGAGGGACGAGGCCACTGGGCCACAGCCTCGATCTTACTAGGATCGGTTGCCACTTCCCTGGAAGAGATAACATGACCCAAATATCTCACCTCTCGCTGGAGGGAGGCACACTTCTCCAGCCTAGCCTTTAACCCTTCCCGGTCCAGACGAAACAAATGCACATATAAAAACTGGCCTAACGCAGGAGCAGATATACAGCGCAAACACACGCCAAAGAGCAGTTTTAAGTCACAAGGACTAAAGTCAACAAAGCAGCAGCATCAAAGAATGTTGCCCCGCAGGGGCAAAATACTAAATACTATACCTCAATAGCGGTAGTTGCACATACCTTCATGTTGTCGCTATAGTCACGAGTCCGGTCGCACACGCAAACGGACATCAACACGGCGAAAAAGGCACGGGATTACAGCCGGAGCATGTTGGATGAAAAAGACAGCCGCCAACTAACCACTATGACGTTTCCCCGTCGGAAAACTACAATCCGAATAAAACTAGTTACTTCAAGCAGACCTCTCGATGCTCACTAGTTAGCAGACACATACCCGTGAGAAGGGAAGAGCCGAAACTGGAATGGGCGGGCCTCGGGCAGTGACGCACAATCGGTGCTCCAACACACAACGGTGCCTTAAAAGTCCCCTTTTATATACCCGTGAAAGTATATGATTGGACAACTCATGCATTCGTGGCATATTTAAAGAACCAATGCACCCACTGTCCATCCCACTACAATCTACCCCCCCACTCACGGATTGTCGCCCCGACGATCCTACTACTAGATCATCTTAACCTAATCCCAAGGCCTAAAAATGCCTGCCACCATACCATGTATTTGCTGCAGAGAGGCCCCACCAGTCTCTCCCACTGCACGGGGAAGATGGTATAGATTTGGATGCTGGCCCGCGTTTACACGTCTTGTCCTGCGTAAAGCACCCTCATCGGCCCTACACAGGCCTTCAGGCTGCGACTCCTGTGAACTGTCTGTATCCCTAGCTGGAACCTGTCATCCTGGCCCAATAGCAGGAACTGGTCCTGTAACACTCACCCACTCCCATGGACCAAGTTCCATCTCAGATGCCAGCCCACCAAGTTCTGGTTCAACATCGACTTGGTCCCGCTCTTGCACCAAAGCTAGCAAATCTACATCATCCTCCTCCTCAACCACGGAGGATGTGTGCCCGTCGGAAAACTACAATCCGAATAAAACTAGTTACTTCAAGCAGACCTCTCGATGCTCACTAGTTAGCAGACACATACCTTTGAGAAGGGAAGAGCCGAAACTGGAATGGGCGGGCCTCGGGCAGTGACGCACAATCGGTGCTCCAACACACAACGGTGCCTTAAAAGTCCCCTTTTATATACCCGTGAAAGTATATGATTGGATAACTCATGCATTCGTGGCATATTTAAAGAACCAATGCACCCACTGTCCATCCCACTACATATGCACATGCAATTCTTTACTTTTCAGATGTTTTCATAATGAATGACCGCCAGTGCTAGGTAGATTACTTACAAATTGTAGTCTGTTACTGATTCCAAATTACATGACAAAAAATTGTAGTTCGCAACATAATCCATTACATTACAAATTTTAGGTAATATAATCAGACTACTTTTTGATTACTTTTAGATTACTTTCAATCTAACTCGTTTATTACATTGATTTAAATAATCTTGAACCATATTGATATAAAAATACAAAGAGAAAGAGAACATATTCCTTTCGTAGTTAGTAACAACATGAAGTGCTTTGAACATTTCATTACATTAAGGTTTCCCATACTGGGGTTTGCGAAGGAAACGCAGGGTAAATAATAATCAATGTGTTCATCAGTTGTTGAAATGTTTCTAAACGTATATAAGCGGTAGCCTATTTTAGAAGGGAAAATTTAAAAGATGAAAAAGAATATTTAGGGAGAACCAATAAATTATGAATAATATGTAATCATTAGAAAGTGGCTGTAGTCTGGTTACAAGTATTTTAAATTGCAATATAATCGAATTACAAGTACTTCCTAATTACAAGTAATCCAGATTACATATAATCAGTTAATACCCAGCAATAACAACTGCATACTCTGTGATATCGATGTACCATCTCATTTCAATCAGAGGTGCTTACAATATGTTTTTAATACCACGGTTGAAGTAAACACTCAAGAATAAATTTACACAACTAAAAGATGTTGAAGAATTTCCGACACCGTCAAATTGCTGACTTAAGTAGTTATTTCGCTGAATTCGCTCAATCTAGTCAAATCCTTGGTGTACGAAATTGGGAGCACATTGCAAACCAACACTGTTTTTTAAATTCCTTTCTTTGTATGCGGCTCAAGTGCAGGAAAGAGACACAAACACAGAGGGAGGGAGGAGGAAGTGCGTATTGGTCGTGCTAACTGAAGTCCCACTTGGGATGGGATTATTTTCAATAAGTCATTCAGAGAGAATGCATGAACTATTTTCTTCGTGCTGAATGCTGTCCTAGCGGTTTGAATCTTAAGGGAGTGGGATTCGCTTCTTAACAACTACAATTATTTAGTTTCTTTGATGACCAAAATAGATGTTGAAAATAATCTGACTACAGACATTTTGTGCTGTTTACACACAGGAGACGTTCACAAAATAAAATTTAAGTCAACTTTTCTCTTCAATATAAATATCCTCTAGAAGTTATCATATTTATCTGGTGAGGATATGCTTCAGGAAAATAGTAGTTGTTTCAGTTGACAGTTTATACTGCCATAGTGTCGTCTACTGCAGTAGACGCAAGTTGATGTTTTTACATCTTGGAGATGTTTGGTTTGGTGGAAGGCTTAGAACTCTACTGCACATCCCTATGTAGTAAATGATGGGAAAAACAGTTCTTGAACCGTGTTCCTGGAACAAAGTTGGCACTCGCTGTTCCAAATTGCTTACAACAATATTATATATTGTATATATACAATATATGTACAACAGCAAATAAATGACCAAGTAGAGAAACTTTAGCAGTGCCAGTTTCAGGTACATGCATCTCAGGAAGTAAAACATGGTGCAGTGGCCTTCTTTTAACCACCCGTTCTTGGCAGGACACCCGGAGCGGTAAAGTGAGTAGATGCCAACACAAGATTATCCACTGCACTTTGCTCTCAGCCAAACTATGACATTTTCCCAATCTGAAGTGCTTGAACCATGGACGGCAGCGGCAGAGCCCTGTCACACTTCCACGCGCCGTCATTGTCGAGGAAAGCCCGGTCCCGTCTCTCACATCGAGACGACGCCTTAAACACAATACGACTCCAGTGCGGCATAGCGATTACATGGGTCAGCTCTCTGCGAAGGCATCGAGTAGCAGGCCTGATTTAATGCTCTGGAAATTTCAGCCTGTCTATCTGAGGTCAACAAACTTTCTTTCAGAAAAAAGGAAAGAATGAGCAGAGGAGGCTTTACAGCGTGATGGCATGATGCCTGGGCTGCTAAACAGAATCGCAGCGGAGAACGGCTGGCAGAACCCCACGCCGCTTTCCCATGAAGCCGCTGGCAGAGTCAAAGCGACAGCATGTAAACCACTCTGCACCCAACACAATCGCTCTTTGTATGAAGTTGAACACCGTTGAGTGGAGGGTACTTCAATGGAGCGCCGATACGCCTGACTGAACGTGACTGTCAAGTAACAAGGTGCTTTGAACGACAATTACTGTTGCTTATAGCTTAACTGGATGATTCTAATCTGAACATGCACAGTGCATGTACTGGGGTGAGCCGTCACTTTGGCATATTTACAAATGGAGCCTTAAATAAGATTTAAATTAATTTGTGAATGTTTAGATAAGCTCCCATGGATGATTTTATTACTGAAAATATCATGCAGCATGTGTCAAAACAAGTGTGGAATGCTTTAAAGGCATGATAGATGCATTTACACTAATATAGTGACTTTTAACTGGATTTTGCAATTGGAGAACAGATCTTAATGAACCGTAGTTGACCGTAGTTGTCGATTTAGCCCATTAGTTATATATAGGGGGTCAAGATTTGGCTAGTTTGTCTAGTTCAGCAGTTACTGGTAACTAAACCATCTGGGGCAAAAAGCATCTTTCTCCACTGATGGTCATTCAAAAGTATATCCTGACTAGGGCTGTCAAAAAATGTAAACAAATAAATTGCATGATCATGTAATGATCAATTAAATACATGGCATTTATTAATATTTTTACAATTAAAACAATATTTTGGGAGACAATTAAATCATTGAATAGACGTTACAAAAAAGTGGCTTTAGAAGGAAATACATTGTTTATACCTATATAATTCAATATTATAATTTTTTTGTATATATTTAATATAAATTAACAAAAACATGTTTAACTGACAAAATGCATACACAACATATGTAGGTATACATTTAAGATTGATGTATTTGAATTGCATATACAAATTTGCATCCATGTGGATTATGCAGTTTTAACAAACTAATAAAATATGATGCATATTTGTCAGTCAAAGAAATGAAATGGGTCAGATTTCTGTAATAGTACTAAACGGAATGTGTTTTAAAAACACAGTAATAATTGTCAATATTTTAACCGTAAGAAATTTGAATACATTTATTTTGAAAATATGCTATTTAAATCTAAATAGATGCAAATAGGTAATAATAAACTATGGCATGATTTACAATTCATGAGTGACTGACATATGCATCACATTACATTTATTAGGTTTTTATGTTAAAAATGTTCAATGCAATTGCATGGTAATTTTATATACAATTCAAATACATATATCTTACATTTAGGCATATTTTGTGAGTATATAAACCTCAAAATGTCCGATATATAATTCACAAATATTTTGTTATATTACAGTTGATATTAAGTGGATTTTTGCAGGGTCCTTACCAGCGTGTAACAGGCTTATTTTTTTCCTGTCTGCTGGTACAGCTTGATCATTTGCGGTTTACGAACATTTATGGAACTGATGCAAAGATGGCAGCATGTGCCGACCAAGCAACTGCCTTTGAGATGAATCGAAACACCAACAGCTGGCTTTCGCCCTCAGTATATTAAAACTTGATTATTTAAACAACAAAACTACCCAAACATTGCGACTCACTTCTATGTATCATGTATCACTAACATCCTCCAGTTGATTTTTAGGACAACAAACACAGTTATTGCTTTTGCGGTGGTGTGTTGTGGATTTTAAATGAATGATGTTGTTTTATTGATGACTGTTATGGCATTGTTATCAGGTACGTTGTCCGGTATTATTAACATGTGCAGTTTTAATAGTTAATTTCATCGTGTGCCTTGCATATGTTTGTATTTTCTCAAAGGGAAGACAAGCGAGCTGCCCAACACCGCAGCCCACCTCTGAGGCGTCCTCATCCTAATGAAATCATTAAAAGTAATAAACAAAATTGCTTATCAGGAGAAAATATTATTTTCTGGAGGTAAACATGTCCGCAATAATAAACCTTTATAATAAACCTATAACAACCTCCTCAAAGGTGACATCCAGGTGCACTCGGCCGCGAGTAATGTAATTGGCAAAAATACAATAAAACATATTGCATTGGATTATTACGCAATAATACCGGAATCATTGCGGCCTAATTTTAAAAACAGAAGTGCGCTATAAAAGTAAACCCTTAAATATCAAATAATATTACATTACTGCACAATTTCACCTCACAGCGATAACAGGGCTGTTCGTAGATTATTACCGCAGTTTATAAGGAAGAGCTGTGTATTTTCAGCATAATGCCTGACAATCAATGGGACAAATTAAGTTTATAATGATGGCGGTAATGTGGAGGGTGGTTATTAGTATGTGTTATTATATTAGTTTTATTGTTTTTATTATTGTTGTTTCTATTAGTAGCAGTAATAAAGGACGCTGCAGCAGGAGATGTGTCATTATCACAGAAGCCTTTGAACGAGGGAAATTGTGAATCATTCACCCCCACCCTCTCCTGCCCAGAAGTCCCCCTTTTCGCTCGCTGATCATCCATCACTCAGTTCTTGCCTAAGCACTTCACCTCGACAGCAATCCAAAGCAGAAGACAGTGCTAGAAGTCTAACGGCATTAATGAAGGGTGAGAACATTGGCTGGAACTGCTCTCTGTCATGTTTGCCACTGACGTTGGCTTTGAACAGAAGAGCAGTTGGGTCATTCCATATATGCAGTACATTTAATTGGACAAAATATTAAACTGACATCTTTTGAAAGATAAAAATAATATTCGTTTATTTTTATCACAATATCACAATTAAGTGAACAGTATTGAGAGGATGTTGCCGAATCTGCCATGTCTTCAAATGTTGCTTCTGATATAAAATATAAAAATAAATCTGGAAGGTTATTAATAATAATAATAATAATAATAATAATAATAATAATAATAATAATATTATTATTATTATTTTATGAGTATTTATTCATTTATTTATTTTCTCAAAGCAAAAAAAAAAAAACATTTCAAACACGTTGCATTTTTTTTTTTATTATTGTTAGACTAAAAAAAAATGCAATTTATTTCTGTTGGTTTACAGCACTTTCCTCTGGATTTGCATTGTCTAAAAAAATGTTTCATGCTGATTTTTTCTTTGTCAAATTTTCCATTGTTAATGAAAGTCTTTCTAAGTTTTAAAGCATAAACCTCAAGTTTTGTGAAGTGATAATGGAAAGCATTAAAAACCTCTATAAAGCAAGAAAACATGGCCCATATTGTCAGGGATTCATCACAGTCACTTCAGTCACCATCCAGGATAATTACCCGATCACAGTCACCTGAGGCACATTACAACTCAATTATAAGAAAACAAAAATATCCAAAATACCCCTGGGCCCTGAGTCTTTGATACTATTTTGTTGGGATGCACTTCTCTCTGTAGCAGTAGCAATGGCACAGATATTCTAATACCTTTTAACAAGGCATCCATGAAACTTGCATTCTCTTATTAATTGCTGGAAGAATGAAACCTTATAGCCAATTAGAAGACAACTTTCTTATGCAGATTTCAGCTTACACACAGAGCTATAAGGCATTCCCACCCCAAAACAAAACAAAAGCAAACAAGAAAACAAACAAATAAAAACTGCTTGCAAAGAGTTTAATGAACATGTCGTGGAGCTAAAGGATGCATGTTTAACAAGCTTTGTGATTGTTCTCTTTTATTTCAAGATCATGCCGCATCTCTTCAAACTGTTCTTACCAGCTTTCTCTGGATTTTCTCTCCAGATATTGATAATTATATATGCAGGAAGCATACAACAAACATTGCCAGACTTTTTTTTTTGTATTTATTTATTTAAGCCATGGGAAATAATATTTATTTATATACTTTTTTTTAATGCATAAAGGCATACAAATATACAACATAACTTTGTCAGGTATGTTTACATATTTAAACCCACAAAGGAGCCAAACTACATCGCCTTTTCTTGACTGGTGTAGACTAGACCATTTGTGCATGAATTCAGCCCGCAGTCCATTAGAGTCCGTCTGTAGGCCCCTGTCTGTCCATCGCCATGGTGCACTGGGTCTCAAAGATATCTAATTATTTACCAGAGGCCAGGGAGCAAGTGCCCTCAACAAATCCAAGAATAGGACTCTCTCCTATTAATCTCCATTCTGCCGATGATAGATACGAGAAAGGGAAGGAGTCACTCATGCCCGCTCCTGATTTACAGAGAAGCATCAATCTTGTCATCCGTTCGGCAAACAATAACTGTCAGAGGCGAGGAGGAGAGCGAAGGG
Source organism: Sinocyclocheilus anshuiensis (assembly GCF_001515605.1). Taxonomy (NCBI): domain Eukaryota; kingdom Metazoa; phylum Chordata; class Actinopteri; order Cypriniformes; family Cyprinidae; genus Sinocyclocheilus; species Sinocyclocheilus anshuiensis. The sequence goes on from NW_015537960.1 coordinate 311,689, forward strand.
GGGCTCAGCCTGGCTACTGTATATGTGAACTCATCTGTAATGTTGCCTTTCCTCATTTCTTCATGATGGAATTGTTGGGGACACATCGCTTTTCCCACAATCCATTTGCGCGCCGGGTGACAGAAATAGGGTGAAGGTGGATAAAAGTGAACCAAATTGCCCGCATTTAGCCGAAGTCGACTTCCAGTCGCCGGACGAGTGAAGGAAATAAAAGCGGATAGTGATAGAGTTGCAAAATATTTGCCTTTGGAAAATGAGCCGCTGGATATCTGATATGTTCATCAGACGTAAACAGGACATTTTAAGTGCCGGTTGTCCTCGCAATGATCTGCATAGGATGCGTTTGGTTTGTTATGAGCTGGATGGATCTATCAAAACAATGGTTTCCATACTCTCAAACAAGAGGCCACGCAACCTTTCTGCATGGTGCAGGATATACAAATGTCTTTCCTTCCTCACTATGTTGAAAGAGCTGTCTTTGTGTACTTGGAACATTTATTTGTGGGCACTGTAAGCCATAAAATAGTCCAATCCGGTCTTTATGTTGTGGAAGGAGCTGCTTTGAAGACTAGTGACAGGCATTTCCACCTCCGAGTTTCTATTAAATTCGGGGATTTTCTTTAGTGCATTGAGCGTTGGGCGTAAATGAACAAACTTCCAAGAACCCTCTGACCTCCTGAAAAGAATTCATCATTTGATTATATTGTTTGGAGACTGACTTAGTTGGGAAGTAGACAGAAAGTGAGCGGATTTGTTTGGTTGCGCAAAAAACATTGTATATAGCTGTCCCTATAAGTATACCCGAGACGTTTGGGAAGACTGAATTATCGGACATAGTCATTGTATTTTACCCAGTTATTTTAATGCAATTCTATCATTGTCAAATCTCGGATGGGATTCTGCTTGCTTTTGCAGGGACAAATTCTCCTCCTGTTGCACGTTCGCTGCTCCTACGCGAACTCTATGGGACTCTATACAGTGAGTTTGTATGACATGATCTGTGTAAACTCTGTTGACAATAAGCTCAGAGTTATCAATCTTTTTCTCGTTTCAATAAGAACGTTACTAAGGCCTTGATGTCTTGCTCCTCAGGATGAAATATAACTCCAGCTTGGCACGTCATCTACACAAACATATGTTATTGTAAATTGACATATTTATAAAATGAGCGCTCAACTTTTATTTAATTTCTCATCATGTGCTCGCAGAGGCGGACGAGGTGTTGAGTGTCATACATGTAGCCTCACACTTTCCAAATTAGACGTGTTTGTTAAACCTCATACTGGGGTTGGGGATTTGAACAAACTCCTAAAAGAAGTTTTGAGCTTCTGTTCATGACTCGTCCTGTGAATGATACCTCAAATTGTACGGCTCGTTGAGCAATTGGATTTAAGTTTTTGTCCTTGCAAACAATAAAACTGTCAAAACATCCCTTACATTGAAGGCTGGACCTGAGCCATATGTAGAGTCTGTAGTATCACAGAGACTTTGAGTTGGGTTACACTGCAAAAAAAAAAAAAAAAACCTATCAACCGCATAGCAACTCCCTAGCAATGCAAAATGTCAGAATACCAAAAAACAAACAAACAAAAAAAAAACAGTATTTTAGCTGTGCATGTGGCAACTGTGTATAATTGCAATTTAAATTACACCCATCTTTATAATCAATGCGGTGCCTAATGACTGTGTCTAAGCAGGGTTACATCACCCTCATCTACATCACTAAGAGAGGATCAAAGAGTCCCAATCTTGTTTTCTATATAAATAAGGAGCTGGATTTGAGCACAAACACCCCTGTTTTCCAAGATATTGATGGTGGGTTGAATTAATGTGTCCTATAAGACAACACACCAAATCCCTGCAAAGCCTGGAACAGTCCACCCTCTTAGACACTTGACATTTGTTTTTCATCATGAACTTAAAGGTCACTAGCTGCCGGAGTGCCTGCCATCCTGTTTTGGTTTGCATTTGCATGAATTTTATTACCATCACACTCTCTGGAAACTCCAATTGTTTGACTTTTTTATTAATCTGATGTTGCACATTTCCAAACAAACAAGATATTTAAAGAAGAATGAAAAGCATACTTCCTGAAAAAATACAGAAATTGCTGCTTAATTGTAAAACCTCCTAATTTAAATTAGTATATACAATAGTTGTGTGTATATTTGTTTGAAATGTTATATATATATATATATATATATATATATATATATATATGTGTGTGTGTGTGTGTGTGTGTGTGTGTAGATAGATAGATAGATAGATAGATAGATGATAGATAGATAGAAAGAAAGAAAGAAATTGGACACATATTTGTATATTACTTTACATTTACTTTTTTGCAAATAACTTGCTTGTAATGTATGTATCTGTTATGCAAAGGTAGGCCAAATCACCTGATCTTCAAGCTGCAAAATGTGAGTAATTTCCCATGAACCCCTGCGGCCATATTCATTAACCTGCCTTTTGACTGGGCCAGTCAGATCTGGGTTCCAGTCATTAATATTCGTGACTCTTTTAATGAGGCTTAACAACCCTCCACGCCTCTCCTTTGAGCAACTCGGTGATCTTCAGGGTGCTGTGTGTCTGTGCTCAGGATATTCCCCGTCTCCTGTCAAATAGAATAGCCTGCTCTTAAATTCAGGTGGAATAATGACCTAAATACCAGGTTAAACTCAGGTGAACTGCTAGATTGACATAATTACATGGTTTCTAATCCAGATTAATATTTAAAGATATTCTGAGGCTTTTCAGAAGGGCCTGTGAGATTTGTATTAAACTAGTGAGAGTAAAAAAGAGTGGGAAGGATGAATTAATCATTCAGAGTGGATTTCTCTTTCTCGCAGCGTTTGTGTACACGTTTAGCTGTAAAGATAATTTTAGTGTATTAATTCCCCCTGGTATGACCACAAATGTGACGCTGGACCGCAAAACCAGTCGCTTGGGTATATTTTTAGCAATAGCCAAACAAAAAAACATTGTGTGGGTCAAAATTATCGATTTTTCTTTTATGCCAAAAATCATTAGGATATTAAGTAAAGATCATGTTCCATGAAGATATTTTGTAAATGTCCTACTGTAAATATATCAAAACGCAATTTTTGATTAGTAATATGCATTGCTAAGAACTTCATTTGGAAAAAAAAAATACATTTGAAAATATATACAAATATTGGCTTTGTGGTTTTCTTGTGTTCACTTTTGACTAAAACCTCATTGTTAAAGAGATGTGTGAGGGACTGTGAGGGAACGTTAATGGCCAGTGAGTTCGGAATAATGGCCACGGAGAGGATGCACAAACGGAATGACCACCTGCATTGATTTCCTCTCAGCGGAGGGAATGTGACATAAATAATTCAGGTCTGATACTGTAAATGATGGCAGGCAGTGCCTCAGAGGTCAGCAGGTACCGGAGAAATGAGCTGGGCTGATTCGAAGGACTCGCTAGCTGTCAGTTCATCCACCCCCACGGTGATTTTGTTATTAATTCCCATTTGTGACTGTGCATGGCGCTGTGAACGCCAAACACACAAACTATTTATACAGGTTAAGGAGATCAATTAGATACCGGCCTTCCAACTATGCCCTACCATCCGAAGAGTCCAAGCTCGAAGCGCAGAAGATGGAGAAAAAGACGGATTCTTCCACGAACCAATCTTTCTGTACTGTATATTTAAGAGTGATGGTGTTACAACCCAAAGGAATCCGAGCTGCAAAGGTCAATAAGTCAAAAACAGTGGGGTCATATATTCACAAAAAGTTTGATCAAAAGTATTCAATATTTGCTTTCTCATCTCTCAAGCAACTTCCTGCAAGCCGTGGAGACGTCAGCTAAAGTTTGCTGGCTTTTAGAGTCAATATCCAGAACTCCGAGCATGACCGATAAGCCCACACTTTTGAGGGTTTTGGGTTATGTTGTGTCAGGCCATCTGTTATAACTGTGTTTTCCACCTTATTGCTGAAGCGGTCAAGTCCAGCAGTGAATCATGCCGGTCTGCTGGGACATAAACTCACGTAATTTGTCATGTTTTATGTTCCTTGAGCATTCTTGGTCAATCTGACTCTGCTATATGAGCATTTAATTTGACAAATCCATATTATGATTGATACACATAATGAGACCAGATATGTGTTTATAATGTTTAACCTACAATTTCAGAAGATTGCTGTCATTATGGGGAAAGCTGTGGTTTTCTTCACATTTCTGAAAGACATTCCACTTTTTGAAAGTTATTTTTTTTTTAAGTTTCATTAAATATGAAGTCTAATTTATATTGTCGTAATTACAGTGGAAGTTGTACAAGTTCATTTGTTGATGCTGTAAAGCAATCTGCACTTTTTGCGGAGTTTTCCAAACTCACCAAACTTGCATACTCTCAGAGCTGAAGTTTAAGTATATAACTGTATTTTCAGAAAGGCATTTGTCCCTACAAAAGATGCTGTGTTGTGGATGGTTGCTGTTGCTAACCGGTTTATATTTTAGCAAGTGTTCTCTGAGGTTGCAAAAGTATTCTGGGTAGTCGTTAATAGTTTGCTTACTAGCGCAAGAAAATATCAGATATTCTGGTCTCTAGCTATAAATCAGGTCTGATATGTGTAAATCTGTGGGATTTTTTCGGCCATTTCAATGTGTGCCATGTGAGAATCCTTCATTCAAAAATAACAGTACATTTCTTATCAAGCCGCATAATCTGAGGAATCCTTCATGTACTGTACATTGCACAAATGGTATGGGACGAGTTTATTTGACTCTATCAATATAGTAGTAATGCTTGCCTTAGCAAAGACTACTAGTAAATAAAACACTTCAAATCTATCTAGTTTATTGTGTGTGCTGTGTTTTTGCTAGTTTTTCTCTGTTTTTATTCCTGACCCTAGAACTCACCTGAATAAATGCATTCTTCCAGCACCGTGGAGTCCAGCAGCCTCAGGAGCCCTGCAGAAGAGCGAGAAAGAAACCTTCTGGAAATCAGACCTTTATACATTTAAAACTACTGTAAGTATTTTCTACTTTTCAAAACTTCTAAATCATATACCTTTAGCTAGTATTTTGCTCATAAATTCCATGTAATAACAGTTTTGGGAAAGTTACTTAGAAAATTGCCAAATTGCAAGTTACAAATCATTTGAAGTAGTTCAGTCAGTCTACTCTTTTACAACATAGTTATGCACATTATACACGTTTGAACCATTTTATTCATATGAACTGTGAATGAGAAATGAACATAAATAAGCTACAAATAAGAGTGAACAGGGTTGATTAGCTTCAGTTTCCTGATCCACAAAAACTATCAATGATGCTTAGTAATTCTTTACTGGATAAGATATGCTTTTTTGAAGACAGCTGAGCTTCTTTCACGCTACTGAAAAAATGTAGTTAGCAGCATCGCTATTCTTATTTAGTTTCTTACCAACACTGGGATGCAAAACTCTTCTTATTGCATTACGATAAACATCGGCTGCTTATGTGGCACATTTAGTTAAATAGCAGTTGGCAGCGCTGATTGAATATGGACTTCCTCCAGTGATACAGTGATATTTGCTTTCCTAGCAGAGACAATGTCTGTACTAATCGTCTTCAGCACTGATCTCCATACTAACTAGCACAATACATTTCAGTGCTCATAAATCAGCATTTCCAACAGCTCTTTAGTATGAGCATATCCCCACTCAGGCGATGACACTTTGTAGAGAGAGAGAGAGCGAGAGAGACTCTGGGCTCTGGCAAGCCGCACTATGTCAGTGATGGACAGGGGAAGCACGCTGCCACCCTCTCTATGATCTTTTTAAACTCCGCACGGATTCTCATGCCATCTGGACGGGCTGTGAGTGGCCCAGATCGGGGAGGTTGCCAGCAGGCCTCCGTAGCGCAATATGGCCCTCCCTTTAATGAACTGCTAACCGTCCTCTCTTTAAATCGAAGTGACATTTTACCCTTTATCGCTGGCATTTCTGAAGGCATACGCACCGTCCCCTCATTTGCATTGCTTTACCTAGGAGAAATGTATATATCCATGGTTTTAACAGTGGTCTGTCTGCTTCTATATAGTGTGTGCGATGCTTTTTCATGTTTTATGCATATCTGTTTTGACAAGCACATTGATTCACTTGGTTTGTGATGCACGTGTTTTTCAGGCTGCATTGACCTTGTGTATGTAGCCGTATCGTGCGGTTCAGCCTAAATCACTATATATCTGTTTATATCCATATATCTTCTTTTTATGAGACATTTTTAAAAATATCATCTTTTGTGTTCCACAGGAAAAAAGAAGTGCATACCGGTTTGGGATGAAATGATGGTGAGTAATTGATGACAGAATACTTGGGTGAGGTATCCTTACTAGGGAAGTGAGTACTGTATGATATAGTCTGTGCATGTGTGAATTGTGCTTTTGAAGCTGATGCTAATTCAGACAGGCTGGATGTAATGAAGGCTCATGCTGAGTATAAAGGAGCAGCTCAGGTCAAAATTCCCATGTGTCGACTTTGACATATCTGTGGATCACATGGCCATATGGACACACAAACCCTCTTCTTTACATGCAAATCGCCCCAAACCAAGACAAAGTGAGATTGATAGAGTTACTGTTTTATTGTGTAAGATCTTTGTAAACTTTAAATATGCTATTGTAAGATTTAAGATTGTCAATTGAAGTGACCTTAAAAATTATTTGGACATTTAGAATTATGATATAACAATATAACAAAATATCAAACCAACTGCCATTTAAAATTATAAATATATGAAAATACTTTTCAAGCATAACAAAACAAACAAACAAAAAAGATGCTTAAAATCTTTGTATATTTAACACCGGACAAACAAAAAAGACACTTTTCTTACCTTAAATTCCACTTGGTTTGATGTTTTGTTATATAATAATATGGCATTCATACATATTAAAGTGTGTTTTAAATGTATACAGATATTTAGTATTTCATACAAATATAAATTATTATTGTATGAATAATTTATGTATTGTATGAATATAAATTGTATAAAATTGTTTATTAAGTATTGTGGTGTGAAAATATTTAATATTTATTTGTATTATTGTTATTATTAATAATTTACAAATAGTAAAATACAATAAAGTTTTTTTATATTAATATATTATATATTAATATTAATTTAAATCATATTAACACATATTCAATAATATTAATTGAATAAATGAATAACATATATTTATGACATAAATACAATTAATGAAATTTTCTTGATGCTGTCAAACCATAGACATTTAACATCAAATATGCACATTAGAAATTACCATGGGACCACCTTTTGCTTTGATCTGCTTTGGAATTAAGATGTTTACATAAATCTCTTAAATTCTGCCCTGAAGCCATTAAAATATAAAACATGAAAATTAAAGCTGTGTAAATTATATTTAATCTCTTGTACAATATAATATTTACATGTTCTGTCCGACATTAGGACTCAAGAGGACAACTGAAGATGAATTCCATTGTGATATTCATCTCATAACACAGCTCTCTGTGAGGACTCACCCTTGGGCTACCGTCCTATTTACAGGCCACGGTAAAGAGGGATTATATAAATATCATTAAAGCATACCGTAACAAAACTAGCTCTGATTTATTCATGTGAACAGCATGGAAATGTATGAAATTCTTTGATGGCAACAAAAGCCAGTTGCAGAAATTGATGCTCCATAAAGCCACGTGATAATTGGTGATAGTGTTGCTTTTTTTTTTTTTTTGGAAAGCTGATTCTGAGTACTTCATAAAAGAGATGAAAAGAGAAAGTGTGTTTTCAAAGCCTGATATGTGTGTGAGTTTGTCTGCGTGCATTTATGAGTGTCTGTTGGAGTGTGTAAGATGAAGCTGACATCCCTGTTGCATTGACAAGCCGTTGCAAGAGGATTTGGTGGTTTAGCACTTTGGAGGATCCGATCGGAGTTTGAATCTTCCGTAGGGGACGGAGACAGACTTCCACAGGCTGAGAATCTCCCTTCATTAATCACCGTCATTATTATTGATTTAGAGCGAGGAGCCCCCTCTACTGGGGTAATAAGAGCACATTCTCACACACCCTGCTCTTCTGCAGTCACAAAACCTGCTGAAATTTAGATTTTTTGTCTTCTTCTCTATACTATCTCACCTTAGAGGGAAGTGTTTGTTTGTGGATTGGCGTGAAATCGGAGTGAAATTTTCAAGCGTGGACTCACCGCCCCAGTACCGCTCGCCGCTCTTCCCATGATTCTGGGTGTCTGACAGACCGCAAAGCATCAGAAACAACAGGAAATGTCCTTAAGGACACTGAGGTGTAAAATTTGTGGTGTTCTTGGACTTTATGTGTAAAGCCTCCGGATCCTGTTTTTTTTTTTGCTCAATGGATGATTCCATCTCATTGTGTATTCCAGCGGCCCTTCCGTTTATTGTGCGATTGATATTTTATTGTGTGCGGTGTGGTCCTGGTTTGTTATTCTCGTTGTGTTTTCCTCTTGTGTGTTTGGTTAAAGTGCTGACAGACTTACCGAGCTCGACTTCCTCCTCGGCTCCAGATGTTTAGGATGCCCTCCTGTGATACGACCTCGCCAGGTTTCAATATAAAGAACAGACTGACAATGAATGTTTACTGCTAGTCTTACTCCCAAAATAATGTTTTCTATACCAGTTTTCACTGATTATGAACTTGAATCTTTTTTATTAATACTTTACTTTAAGCC
>NW_015537960.1:320725-342138 GCF_001515605.1 Sinocyclocheilus anshuiensis
AGAGAGAGAGAGAGAGATTATATTAATGCATTCATTTTGCATTAATTAGGATTTCATGAATAACTGTAACCAGTTATAATACTTATCTATACATTGTTGCACCTTTAGAAAGAACAGTATAACCATTAAAACATGGCAAACAAACAATTTCAGACATGGAACCTTGCTAATAATATAATGCATTTCATCTTTAATGCTTGCGCGTGCCTCAAAAGAGGGCTTACAATGACTTACAAAGATACATAACAGCTATAAGTGTATGCACTACTTGCTTTATACTTGCTTGCACTATATAGGATAAATCACTACCCAGGATTTACCCTATTATACTTTATCGACACGAATTGATAGGTGAAACAACAAACAGCCACCCACAAATAGTATATGAGAGATTATATTAATGCATTCATTTTGCATTAATTAGGATTTCATGAATAACTGTAACCAGTTATAATACTTATCTATACATTGTTGCACCTTTAGAAAGAACAGTATAACCATTAAAACATGGCAAACAAACAATTTCAGACATGGAACCTTGCTAATAATACAATGCATTTCATCTTTAATGCTTGCGCGTGCCTCAAAAGAGGGCTTACAATGACTTACAAAGATACATAACAGCTATAAGTGTATGCACTACTTGCTTTATGCAAGCGCTATATAGGATAAATCACTATACAGGATTACCCTATTATACTTTATCGACACGAATTGATAGGTGAAACAACAAATAGTCTATAAACAAAGCATCGGGCTGTCTTTGAGTTCACATGAACAACGGTTAACGTAAAGTTACTCGTCGTCAGGCTACAGAAGAATACCATAATTCCTCCGTTCAGTTAGGCCTAAGACATCGAGAGTCACGCAGACCAACCCAGCCACACATAATTGCGAATAACATGCCTTACCTTAACACAGAATCGACCACAGAGTCCAACGTTTATATTTTTTCTACGAATCTTTGAGTTAACATGTACTAAACATGAGTGGAATTTGCACCGCAGCACCCCCCACACCTTGATGCTCATGACAAGAATAGCATGTATAGTTATCTTTATTGAAGTGAATTAGGTTTAAATCGCCGTCATGCATGAATGAATGATATTTTTGCAATTTAACACATAATAATCATGCACAATCAGCTTGTAACACTCCAAAGAGAAAGGAAAACTTGAAATCGCATCATATGACCCCTTTAACATGTACTAAACATGAGTGGAATTTGCACCGCAGCGCCCCCACACCTTGATGCTCATGACAAGAATAGAATGTATAGTTATCTTTATTGAAGTGAATTAGATTTAAATCGCCGTCACGCATGAATGAATGATATTTTTGCTATTTTACACATAATAATCCACGATGATCACATTACACAAAACTGAAACTGCACGTCAAAATAACACATTGTCAATATTTTTTGAGACCCCCCAAAATTTCACAAATCACGTTTTCAGGGGAGCCCATGTCTTATTAAGGGGAGCCGAGCTCCCCCTAGCTCCCCCGTAGTCCGCACCATGTGTATATATATATATATATATATATATATATATATATTAGCATTTTATGTCCTTAACAGCAACAAGAGTTATAAGCTGTTATGTGCTGTTCTATGTCATTTATTTATTTATTTTAAAATCTTATGGCTCATAATGTATATGTATATTTTTATTTTTTTATTCATATATATTTTTTTTGCATTCAGCATTTTGCTAATGAGGACAGACAAATTATTTGATATAGAAATGAATGCCTTTATTTATTTATTTTAGATGTCTTTGTATCTAAACAGGCTAGATGGATGTCGTTGCGTTTTGCTGTTTTTTTTTTTTCAGCACCTTGTGCCATGAGAGTTGCATTTATACTATAAAAAGCTCAACTTTTAAAACCATGCATTCAGTTTTATTGAGCATCTTGTGTAAATGGCCCCTTTTTTGTGATTTATTTGAAATATATGCATTCATGTGAAATTCATTCGTAAGGCTATCTGGTTTTTAAAGTAAACAAAACATTTGATTTAAAAGAACGTTAGAAGATGATAAATGTGCACGTTACTGTATATAGATGTGTGATTGTATTAATTCTAAAGGGAGTTAAAGGGAAAATGTGATGCTGTTCTTTTCATCAACGCTTTTGACTAGTGCCTTATTGTATTTGTGACATGCGACTACACACTTCAAGACACAGTTTATCCCTCCAACAGCAGCAAAACAAATGTAATATCTTGAAATTTGAGAGAATGAGAGACAGAGCGAGCGCGTGCATGTGTGCGAGTGAGAGAGAATAAATAAACACAGTGTTTTATGGGAAAGGATATATGAGATTTCTGACAGGAATATTACTGGAGGACTAGACGAAACTCCCCGACATGCCAGCCGTAATTTGTGTCGATCAAATTACATTTACCGTCGCTGCGTTCCTGGAGCCGCCGTAATTTGTCATATTCTTTCATTCCTCTCGCTTCAGATGCACAAAATCCATCATATCTGGGAAAATGGATAAGTGCTGTGTAACAATTATATTGCCTGCGCTCTCCATTATGCCGTGTGTCATCTGATCTGTAAGTGGAAAAGTTTGAAAAACATGTCAGCCTCACTTTATGGAGTCTTTATAGGTTTCAGGGGCTTTTGATATGACAAGAAGACAAAACGCTGCTTTTGAGGTTTGTTTATTTGTTTTGTGTCAATGAAAATTGTCATCCATTGTTTGTTCTGTTGTTTTGAGCAGATTTGGTAAATCTCACTGTTAAATATCGCTATGTCCCTCCCTCCTCTCAGATTCTAATTGGCTGTCTGTATTAATTTTGCAGCATCTGATTGGCTGCAATCCAAGTGCCCACTGATTGGTTTGGAATATGTATTCATTCATCAGTCACTTTTATTGAATGACTTATCAATTGTTTGTTACTTCTTAGTCGTTATATCATCAAAGGAGCTGGAAATAAGACCCTCCCTCTTCTCAGCTTTTAAATGATGAATGTTCCTAGCTTCTAATTGGATGCAACCATAGCGGCCTTCAAACGTTTGTATGTTTGTTACATTTATTCATTCAGCAGATGCTGTTTGTTTGTTTGTTTCTCATTCTTTAGTTCTTTCTTATACTTTATTCTTTGATTGTTATTCTTTAGTATATCATCAAAAGCACTTTCTTTCTTTGACACTTTTGTTTGTTTTTGTTTGTTTTCTTTTCATCTTTCTATCACTTTAGTCCTTATATCTTCAAAATAACTGGAAATTGGCCCCTCCCTCTTCTCAATTTTTTAATTAATTTTCTCTGAATATTCATTTTTCTCTTTTTTATGTAGCATCTGATTGGCTGCAACCCCAGTGACCTCCAGTTTGTTTGTTATATATACATTCTGCACTTTATCCAAAGTGACATACAACTTTGTTCTTTCTTTCTTTCTTTCTTTCTTTCTTTCTTTCTTTCTTCTTTCTTTCTTTTCTTTCTTTCTTTCTTTCTTTCTTTCTTTCTTTCTTTCTTTCTTTCTTTCTTTCTTTCTTTCTTTCTTTCTTTCTTTCTTTCTTTCTTTCTTTCTTTCTTTCTTTCTTTCTTTCTTTCTTTCTTTCTTTCTTTCTTTCACTTTCATTTTAACCCATCAAAAGCACTGTAAACATGATCCTCCCTCAGCTTTTAACTGGTTCTTAATATTAATTGTCCCTCCTTTTCTGTAGCATCTGATTGGCTGTAACCTCAGCGGCCTCCAGTTTGTATTTAACATTTCCTACATCCTCCTCCGATTTCTTTCGGCCCTCGAGATCCGGTCCTCTGATACGCCTTTTTATTTGTCGTCGTCTTTTTTTCCTGTTGACTCAATTTGTCCCAGGCGTGGGAGAGCGGAGGCAAATTAAGAGGCGTGAACTATGACAGTCCGTGACACCGCCTCAGTCCGCGCTCTCCACACCGCATAATGATTACATTACAATCCTGTGATATTATTCAAAACGACTGCTGATAAATGAATGATAAACTGGGGGGTTAGGTCTCCTTTATTACCGAGGTTGATAAGGCAGCTAATCAGTGGCCAAGCAAATGTCATTACATAAATTATGAGTCTGACTTTGATATATATTTCCCGGGTGTTCGCCGCAGACGTCTGTCATCCGCGGCGGCCCTCTCTCTGCGCTCCGCTTACACGGGTGGCTGAAGAAGAAAGAGAAAATATTTATTCTGTCTCATTACTCTCCTGCCTACACCGGGGTCCGTAATTGCTCTTGTGAATGCAAAGGGCATGTGGCAACCAATATATTAATGTCTCTCGGAGTGACTGAAATATTAGTTTTTCAACAACTGCTTCAATTTGTGGGAATATTTAAAATTCAGTGACTGGGGATTTAATAAGCATTGACAGGCATGTAGTCAGTTTACAACGTTTGTTCGGGGTTGATTAAAAAGGCTCAAAATTTCGCTGACTCAGCGCATGGGCCATTACCACTGCAGAGGCCTTAATTATTCTATTACACACCCCGTCTCATGTGTCTGCAGATGATTCTCTTGCCTCGGTTGTCTCTCCTATAACTTTTTAATATTAAAGTCAACATGAAGTCAGAATTGACCCATTTTACTTTCTTGATGCGTGTTCCGGGTCTTATTCGGAACGATTCATTAGTGCACGTTATTTGAAACGAACTGTTTTTGTCTTCATAATCATTTACCAAAATGTATTAACTGTCTCCTCCTCTCTTCATTTTCAGTTTGCGTCACAAATCCCTTTTATTTTGAACTTTTCTCCTTCACCTGCCTGTCATATAGAGACATTTTCTAGGGCTGTCAATGACTAAAATGTTAAATGAATTATAAATAACTGAATTAATGACATAATGTGATCATTTGTTCTTGTGTACACATGCAGATGGGTGTCTGCGGCTGTTTTTTCAGCATCTTCCTGCACAACTGCTACATTTTTAAGTTTAAAAGTAGATCAACTGAAAGTAAGTGGACATGATTAATCACATACACTTGGCTGTAAAAAAAAAAGTATAATAATTATATATAATTTATGTAATTAATTGTTTATTTATATATGGAACACAAAATAATATTTATTTATTTACTTGTTTGTTTGTTGTCCATGCAGTGAAATTCACTGGAAGGGAGAAAGTCAAACCGTTTTGGAGTCACATGAGGGTCAGTAAATGATGACAGAATTGTCTTTTTTTCGTGAACTAACACACCCAATTTAGATTTTTGCTGCAAATCTCCTGTGAAAATGTGTGCCTTTAATGTTGACTTTAAACATACTTAAAATCTTTTCTTTTTGTTCATCTTTGCTTCTGCTTGCGTTTGGAATTCTAGCGCAGACTGATGACATCACTTGTTTTGAAATCTCTGTCTCAACGTGTGTGACATCACTTTGCTGGTCCTGGGTAAAACACAGATGGTCTCTGTAGTAAGGTCTTGACCGTAAGGTTTGTGTGTGTGTGTGTGTTCGTGCTGTAGTGTTTTTGGCCCCGGGCGAACCTGAGGGTGCTGAGAGTGACTGCATTTGATGACATTACAGCATGAGAAACTCACAGACTTCATGGTGCATTTTTCAAAATACAACTCAAATATGCTGATCTTACCTTTGTTTATTAAACAAATTAAATCATGTGCAAACATTGACGCAATAGCTGTAGTTCAAATAGTTATTAAAATAATAACGATAAAAACTTTCTCTCTCAAAAAAAAAAAAAAAGCAAAAGTTTCAATGCAATTATCATTTTACTTACATGCATCCTTGAAGCACATTTTCATGCCTTGAGGAAGAAGCGAGTGCCAGCTCTCTCCTCTGCCTCCTCTCATTATGTAAGGGCATCAGAGCACATCTGTAGAAATGGAAGAGAGAAACGCTGTCACACTCTCCTCTCCTCTTTCACCACAAACAAACCCAGTGCCCTGCAGGCGTGGCTGGGACTCGGGCCCCCCGGGCTGGACTGAAACACGGCCCCCGAGGCCTCTCTGAAGGACCTGAGCAGCAGGGGTTCAGATCCCCCCCGGCTCTCTCGCTCTCTCGGTGGAGACTGGAAGTGAGTGGCTTTCATTGCTCACACAGAATACTGCTGTTTAAATGAGCGTGTTGCAGTTAGATGGGCCACAAATGCATTTACAGATTCATACAGGCCGTCAACTGCATGTCAGATGAAATTTGCATCTTTTTTACAGAGGACATGGAACTAAAATGAACCCTTTCTTAGAAAATATTTCTGGTTTGATTTTGCACAATTCAGTGCATTTTTTTTTTTTTTCATGAAAATGCAGTAGCTTTTACACCTCAAATACAACTTTTTTTTTAACCTAAACAAAACCAATTTGAGTTACAGTAATATTGTCAGTAAAATATTATATACCTTATACCCTTCATGAAATACAATTTTGGATGCAATTTTCTGATCCAAAATGTGTAAAATGCATTGTTGATTTAGTTTCAATTTGTCTTTATTTTCAAAAGATGTGTATAGTTGACTATATATATATTTTTTTTACTAAATGAATATCAAGATTTTAGGAGAAAGATGTATGATTACCTAATTAGTTTTTCCTACACTGCAAAATGATTTCTGAATGGTTGCTGAAAATCCAGCTTTTCCATCATAGGGATAAATTACATTTTAAAACATATTTAAATAGAAAACAGATATTTTAAATCGTATTAATATTTCACAATATTACTATTTTTTGTATTTTTGAAAAAAAAAAAAAAAAAACGTCTGACCAGTTAGTTTTATATACTTTAAGTATAGCATATCTCTTATACAGTATATATAAGGTTTTATATACATTTATTTATTTGTTTGTTTGTTTGTTTGTTTGTTTATTTGTTTGATATTACTTTGTACCCACATTTGTGTAACATAAAATAAATAATCAATAGTAAAATAAAAAATAACAATTAATGAATTAGTCAAATGTATGAAAATAACAAAATAAACAAAATCAATAGTAAAATAATACAAAAAATAATATTACTTAATATATAGCCAATTAGTTTGGATTGGAACTAATATGTATTATTAAACAGCTTTTATTTATTGATTCATTTATTTATTTACTATTTATTAATAATTTGTAACTGAATTAATGTAAATAACAAAATAATGAATAGTAAAATAATAATAATAAATAAATATTAACAATTAATGTGGAATTTTCCTTAAAAAAGATGTTATGAAATTATGAAAAAATAGCGTAACTTTCACCTCAATATGATTCGCTCATTTCAGGTCCTTGTTAAAGGTTCTGTTGAACCAACCAATGGAAGACAAGTGGCGTGTTAAGGAAACCTGTTTGCAAACCATCATTATTTTTGCTGTTCTATTTAGAGACGGCAGCGGCGCAGAAACTTCACCTGTAAATAACAGTCCGTCAAACATGAGGTAAAATGAAGCATTCCATCACAATATTTGAGGTCAATCACCACTTACCGTGCCAACCTGCATGAAAGGAAACAATTAAAATGCTATTTCCCGCTAAAATGCTGTCATGTCAGGTTATTGATGACATATGAACATTAATAACGGAGGCCCCTGACAGGTTGGAGGCAAATAAGAATAACTCTCAGTTTGCAGATGATTGTGAAAGCCTCCTGGGCGTTTCAGAGGAGGATAATGCTTTTTCATTGCCAGCGTGGGCTGAAATGGAAGCTGCCAAACATCAGACTCATGAAGCAGATTTCCAAAATGAGAACGGTCCTCTCTGAGAGTAATTCCACCCTCTGAGACGCCACTTCGCATCCGGAACGTTCCGCGCTCTAATAACTGACAGGTGTACATCTCCGGTTTCATTATATGTAATAACTACAAAACGGCACTTGATATTATGAATATATTGTATGGAAATGTGCAATCAAATTCAGCTGCTCCGCAGCGCGTCCTGGGAATTCCTGATGATAAAATTTATTTCATGTGACAATTCGGAGTAAACACCCAGAATTTGATCAAACGGAGATGGAAAAGTCTGCCCATGCCCTCGCAAAACATCTCACTCGACTTTTGAGTCATTTGTTCACAGCATTGGTTTTGATCAGTTTGCTTTATTCCACACATAATCAAGACAGTAAGTCACATCTGACAGCTACAGTTCGGCGGGTCGTCAGCCCCGTAAAGGCAAGATGAATCGCGCTCGCGCACCTCCCCGCTTTAATATCTCACGTTTAAGGTCTTGAAGCAATTTTTGGGCTAATATCCGAGCTGTCAGATTCTGCGAACTGTACGGGCGCATGCATATGTAGGGTGTTTGTAATGATGAACTGTGCAGCAGTTGACACTTTGTTGGGCCACAAATTACCTCAGTTCTAGACATCATTACCCTTCGCCAACCGCCTGGATGTATTTATACGTCCTTGCTCTGGCGGTTAGCGAGCGGCGTTTACCCCGCAAATCCGAAAACATCAATTCAAAGCAAATATGTGTCTTTGTGTTGCGTGTGCGGTTTGACATAATGAGCGAGGTGGGGGGAAAATGATCGAGCATTACGCAGGCCCTGCTTTGGCAGGAAACGCTCTATGCCTTTAAGCAACTCATGAAAAATGAAAGAGATTTGTCTGTCATCAACATGCGCGCATTCTGACCTTGACTCCAGACGGGACTAACGGGGCTTCTGAATTTTTTGCGGCAGAAGGTGGAACTCCGTAAGGTATTGAAGGAAAAACAACAGTCATGTTGAGACGGCGAGAGAAATTGTTGAGAAACTGCTGTAATTTATTTGGAGTAACACGCATTTCGCGGGTCTCTGAAATGCGCGCAGCTACCCTCATGTTTTTTTCTTTCTCTTTACTGCAGCTATGTTCTCTCGTTCTTTCTCGCCCCGCTTTCATCCTTTTGTTGTTTGTATTGTGGAATTTCTAATGTCGAGAAACACAAAGCCTGTGAGGAAGACTCGAGCCGAAGAAAAAAACTCTTTCAAAACAAAGTCACAAGATCACAAATCCTGAAATTCTGACTATGGGGGCACCAGGGAAACAAAATCAGGTCAGCAATCAGCACTAATGGGGACAGGCCTTCTGTCGGGCGGCACGGGGCGGCGCGGGGTCATTTAGGCGGGAGTGGGCGTAAATGGCGGAGGGAGATCCGAGGAAAGCTGGATGCTGGGAGAGCCCACGGGGTATTGTAAGAAGCGGGGGGCCTGAAGTGGCGAGGTAGGGGCCCGTTCTGCCTCTCTTTCTTTCTCTAACCCCCCTCTGACGAGGTCACGGCGAGAGAAGGGGAGAGTAATTCAATCCCCGGGCTTTTTCGGTGCAAGGCCAGCGCTCTCTCTGACAACACCCTGAAATTAGAAGCAAACCAGCCCGCCGGAGTGTGTGAGACGTCCGGGGCTGAAAAAGCAGCTCTGCTTTTCCCATGCTGCTCTGCTGTCTGTCCGAAACATCATCGCACAATCATCGCAATGATAAGCAGATGATAAGCTCAGTGATCTCACATGTCGTCAATGTGAATGACAAGAACCCGATGCGTCTGATATGATTTTAATGTGTGCCATGTGTAAGCAAATCCAGAAGAAAACACATTGTTCATGTAATCAGCGTGATTCATTATATTCAGGATATTTTGTATATGGTTGAATCTCATGAAATCATGCTCAGGTCACATTTCACCTATAAATTATATGATACACTGTATATACAGTACTTATATATTTTAGGATTTTAATTCAATTATTAATAAATGTGTGTATATATATATATATATATATATATGTACATCACTATGTATTTATTTATTTATTTATTCATAATGGAAATTAGGCTTATTTTAGAAGCATTATTGTTTGTTTATTTATTTATTTTCATGGCAGTTAAATTAAGAACAATTAAATGTAAAATTACCTCTTTTTTTTTTGGTTGTCGTTTTAACCATTAATCTTGATGATGGTGATTTTCATATAATTTTTCATAGTTTCTTTCTTTTGATTTTGGTGGTGAAATATGACCCAGGCTTGTTCTTTTTGTGGTTTTGTGCGATTTTAACATTTACTGAAGATCTATAGATACAATTAAATCTGTCAGCTCATTTAGCTGCACTGGTGTGCTACTCTCTTTTGCTGTGTTAGAGTGATAGTATAGATTTGAGTCAGTCATAGACCTAAACAAGCTAAAAATGAAAGTACATCTTTATAAAATCCAGACTTTATGCACTTGAGACACTTTCACATATGTAGTGGGACTGTGTGTGTTTTAAACTGCTCCTTTGTTGTTTTGTTGTCTCACACACACACAGGGACGAGACCCAATGGCCTCTGTGTTTCCATATTTACATCTATAAAGTTTTATATAGCAGAAATAACTCGAGTCATGGCAGTTATAACCTAACATAACTCAACTTTTGTGAGGGGTTCTCAGACATCCCACCCTAATGGTTAATATATCATTAATATGGCGTTGTATGTTCAGTGTTTCATTGTCTGTGGAGTCGTGCACAAACTGCAGCCTTCATAAGACTGATGAGACGTTTCTGTTCAGCAACAGAGCTGCTCATTTCTGAATCAAGATAGATAAATATAACCCAGCGAAAATTAACATCGTCAAAAGATGATTAAGCAACTTTCTTACTTATGAATGTGATCAGAATTCATTTTCCGAACAGAAGAACATGCTGCTACGTCGTACATCTTGCTCAAATTAATGCTATCCAGTCATGTAATCACTGGCTGGGAAATCATGTTAAATGAAGAGTAAAATTAAACATTATTAGATGAATTGTAAATCGAATTGAGTATTATTTTTGGTGTCACATCATATTAGTTGAGACTTCGGGAAGCCCTGCAATAAATAAGCACATGTAGACGCTCAACCGTTTAGACTTTATTTGCATGTAAATTCCAGCTAGCGGCTCTGGTGTGTCTGCGTGGCTGTCGGCTGTTGCTGAGGATTGGAGTGGATTGGTGGATTCAGGCGTGTGTTACACACGATGAGCTTGACTGACTAAGCAAAAGATGCCCTTCCCCTCCTCCCTACAGTTCACAGGCATTACCATCTTAATAAGAAGGTTGATTTTGCCCCCAGGCTGAGGAAATAGGAGCAGTATGGCAGGTGTGCTTATGTGGGCAAAGCAGAATTGACCCCGTCCCATTAAAGAACATGGGATATAAAGGGCCAGGACGGGTCCTGAAGTCCTGAGGCACATGCATGTGTGTTTCTACTGCACTGACAACTTAGAGCCATGCCGACTCACCATTTACAAGACATTTTACTTTTGTTTCTTAATAAAAAATTACATTTATGCATTTGGCAGACGCATTTATCCGAAGCGACTTGCGTTACTTTCAATGCTATACTGTTTTTTTTTTTTTTCAGTTCATGTATTCCCCGGGAATCGAACCGACAACCTTTGTGTTACTGGTGCCATGCTCTATTGTTTGAGATACAGGAATGAAGAATGGGCCTTTTTTTTCATTAGTAATTTATTAGAATGGAGCTGATCTTGATTGTGAGTTTGCTGAAATCCAGTACATTATAACATTATGCTATAGCTTATGCGGCCTAAGTGATGTCAGCAATTGCTTCACAGGTGGAGCATAAAAATGGGTCATACTTTTTGTTTTTAATCGAGTAATATTGATTGATTGATTGATTGATTGATTGATTGTGTGGTACAACACAAAACGGCATAAATATATATTTATTTATTTATTTATTCCTATTTTATAGTGTATAGAAGCTAAATACATGTTAGTATCTTACTGAATGTATTTATTTTTTTAACCATTTATTTATTTATTCAACTTGACATGCAACGAAAGAGAAACACATGCAAATGTGTATATTTTATAGCTTGTGGTAACATCTTCAGCCACTAAAAATATTTATTTATTTATTTATTTATTGTGCTATAACACAAAATGGCATACGATAATTTAATAATGTATTTATTTAATTTAATTTTGTATCTTTATAGTGTATAGAAGCTAAATAAATGTTAGTGTCTTACTGAATTTATTTATTTTATTTCATTTATTCATTCATTCTGTTGTGTGCTACAAAAAATGCCATAAAATATATTTTCATTTTTTCCATCCATTTATTTATTTATTTATGCAGTAAAAGGAAATGCATGAAAATGCCTACATTTTGTAGCTTGTTTTAACATCTTCGGACAAAATACTGGCCATTAACTGCTGACCTTGTTTAGTAAAATCAGAACCGCTATTTTAATGAACATTACAAAAACATATGAAGTACAGTAGCTTCAATTACGGTAACAAAAACTGTTTAACAGTATTTACATATAATTTCAGTTCTATTCTTCAAAGACCTTCCAAGCCCAGCGAGGAGTGTCACTTTCCACAGAGAAGGGGAGACAGCTAATTTCCCACCCTCTCATAAAGTGATCCATGTTTGAGAAGGATGCATTGTCATTCCTCTCTTAAGTGAATAATAGCCCTTCTCTCCTGGCATTAGAAATTTGGGGAGTGATCGTCTAATCGGTCTGTACTGCTGGCTGACGGATCAGTACGCTGAGCTGAGAGCTTGTCAATAGTAGCTCGGTAATTAACAGAGTGGCATGGAGCAGGAGGGAGATCAAACAGCCGGATTAGTTCTGCCAGGTTCTCCTCAGCAGTCGATACACATAGAGACAGAAACTCAAGTGCCCCAAGACTCATTAACATACCTACACCAGATAGCACCTTCAAATTAGCCCGACACTATCTCTCTTTTCTGCTGTACGTGCATTGCGACATCTGCTCAAAGTTTCAGTACACACAGGTGAGGGAGTTCAGTAAGCCTGAAATACTTAAGGTTACTGTTTTGAACAGACTTCTAAGTCCAAGCATACATTTTGACATGCATTGTTGAAGAGTAGATTCTTTTTTTAACCGATTTTTACCTGGGATTTTCTTAGGAGTGAATTTAGTTGTGAAATATGGTATTCACTCCTGTAAACTGTGTACATAATTGGATTAACATAGTTTGTAGTTCATCCAGAAATGAAAATGATGTCATTAGCAAAGGCCTGTAGGATGATAACTATAAGGATAACTATAACGTTGTAATAATCATTCTAATTCTATTAGAATAGGGAAGTCACAATATCACAGCTACAACGATAACTACAGCATTGCCTAACAGTTTTCTATGGTGGAGAAAACACTTAATGTGATATTGTGTTCATATCTAGGTTAATCTGCATGCCTGTACAAAGTATATATTTTTTTAATAAACTGTATACCAGATTTGATCTTATTATTGTCTTTTTCCATTAAGCCACATTAATCGTTTTCTTTCTAACGGTTTTCTATGGGGGAGAAAACACTTAACGTGCAATTTAACACATTGTGTTCATGTTCTGTGCTATTCTGCTTGTCTGTATATGGTTTGCTTTATTAATAAAGTGTGTGCTGAATTTGGCTCTCCAATGCCACCGTTTTAAGCCATGTTAAGCATTTTTGACATTTAAAATACTCTTTGCGTTCACAATTCATTAAAACATTATGAACCACTATTCTGTCATGTCCTGTCAGATCAATGAGCTTGCAAGTCAGCAAGTCATGAATTCGACTTGTAAAGTCATAATTTCAATTTGTAAATTCATAATTTTGACTTTTTAATCTGACAATTTCGATTTAGTATGTCATTTTTTATTTATTTATTTATTTATTTATTTTTTTAGTTCATGTATTCCCTGGGAATTGAACCCACAACCTTGAAGTTACTAGTGTCATGCTCTATTGTTTGAGATACAGGAATGTAGCATAGGGCTTTTTTTCCCCATTAGTAATTTATTAGCTCATTTCATACCATAATGGAGCTGGACTTGATTGTGAGTTTGCTGAAATCCAGTATATTATAACATTATCCATTAGCTTGGATAGAACTTTATAAGTCATAATTTCGACCTTTTAATGCTTTTTTTTCTTATGTGGCGGAAATGGGCTTCCATACAAACAGTATGCTAGCAATGACAATATCATAGGTTCAAATCTAAGGGAATGCATGAATTTAAAAATGCATAGTTTGGATGCAATGTAACTTACTTTTTGATAACTGCGTACGTGTAAATTATACTGAAAAGAGCAGCCAGAATATTGTTTAACATATCTCTTTGTGTATTCCACAGAAGAAAGAAAGCCATATGGGTTTGGAGTGACATGGCGGTGAGTAAATGACTTTGATTTCACACAGTTTTCATTTTTGTATTAATTATTTCATTAAGCACTCAGAATATGACCATATTTAGCAGCAGAATGACCTATATGACTTCTCTCAGAACAGGATAAATGACATTTTTGACTATATAAACCAACCATCTGAACATGCTTGCTGAATCAGAAGAAAATGTTTAAATGAAATGTACTGACAATACATAATTTTTACATGTTAATGTAAATATAAGCTGTTATAGTTCTAAAAGTTGACATTTACAAGCAAATGACAAGTATATACTGTCTGTACTGTGACACGCAACAAAACCATTTATTCAAGAATAGACTTTACATTTTCATTGCGTTGCATTGTTTTCAGAAGCAAGAAATATCATGCATCTAAATAATATGACAATATACATAGCTGGCAAGCTGGCACTAGACTTTTTGGACTGTCAGCAATGGTAAACATAATATGCAAAATGTAAACCTTCAACCAACAGCGAATACCCCATAAAACCATATCACACAATTTTGTACTGACAATAAATCACTTACATATACATAATACAACCACCAGGCCAGGAAATCATACATTTCTCCATCAAAACATAAATACAAAGAGGAAAGGTCTGTTTCAGTTTTATATATCATATTTCTGTAGTGCTTTCAATGAAGTGACCGTAAAAAAAAAATGTCACTCTAACAGAACAGAGTTTAATGGAACTTTCCCAATATCCGTTTGGCTCAAATATCGCATTTGTTGCCAAATGATCAAACGTCATGGTGGAACTTTTGACAGTCGGGCCTCAGAGCTTCATAAATACGAGAGAATGAGAGTGAAACGGCTCTGGCCCGGGATCGGTCTTTGACAGTCAGCTCATTAGAGCAGAACTCGACGCTGGACAGTCTGAACGGTGCTTAAAGCACACTGAAACAGCCATTCACCATTCAGCCTGCCGCTCTCACAGCTAACAGCTCGACCCAGCAGGCGTCTGTGCTTTTACAACATCGCCATTATGAAGTGGAACAGGTCAGTATGTGAACGGGTGAGAAGCCACTTTCAGCGCCGCTGCATATTACATGCTTAACCTATCATACACAATTACTGTTTAGAAAAGGACTGCTTGACCTTTAACAAGAAAAAGAGAGCTCACGCGCTCACGCAGGCCAGCCCTGACTACTTCAACAGAGTACAGCGCAGGACGTTGTGGGTCAGGTTCAGCAAAAAACAGCCCGGCGGAAGGAATCCCGACGCCGCTGCTTTTAATAACGGGGCTTTCCTGTTTCTGACCATATGGCGTGTGAGGAAGTCTGAACAGACGTGAATGTTAAACTTTTACGACTGGTAGCGACACAATGCATCAATACGAAGCTTAAATTTGAAGGGAAATTTATAAATTGAGAGCCACAAAACTGCATTTTAACAGGCAGGGACGTTAAAGAGACCATTGATGATGTTCATATGGATGCTGTTACAGATCCAAATGAAATCATAATTGGACTTTTGTGGATTTATGTTCATGTCTGTTAGTTTTAATGTAAATATAGGCTAGTATACTTCTGAAAGTTGACATAAGTATTTATATGCAAATCATAAAGTTATAATACAGTCTATAGTGTAACATACAACTAGTTATACAATAATAGACTTTACATTTGTATTGTATTGCATTATTGCGAAGCAAGAAATGCATTTAAATACTATACAGTAGAGTTAATTAGTGCCGCCCACTTTTTTTTAGCAGCCTTGGTTCCGGAAGTATTTTTTACATATTTTTTTTCCCATAAGGTTAAAAAAGTTTTCAATAAAGTGTTATAAGCCGAGAACCAAACCAACCTGCTATGAGGAGAATCACAACATTACAAACTTTTATTTGAAGCAAAAAAAAAGTATTTGAAAATCAGACAAAAAGACAAAGCAACAAGAGTATGTGCTTAATGGCTTTAGTGAGGGAAAGAACTACAATCCCGAAAAGCATTGTGAATGACATAATATAATTAAAAACAAAGGTGAAATATAAAAAAATATTAATTTAAATTAGTTATATCTATATTAATATATTGTAAGTTTATGCTGTATAGTATGCATATATACGCATATATTACATCATTCACAGTGCTTCATGGGAGTGGATATTCCCTGCAAGGTCTTTTGCAACAATTTGTTGTCTGCAACTCTCTGATTGGTGGAATTTTCTGTAGAGCATCATGGGTAATGTAGTTTTTCACCACAAATTCAGCTGTTAAACATGATTATTTTAAACATAAGTTTTGATAATGTGAAGAGATGACTTCAACAAAAGCATATACACTTGATTAAATAATATAGTTATGCAAAGCATGCTGGGTAACCAGCAGTGCCACAGTAATGTATAATGTTTGAGACATGAAAGTAATATATAAAATCGGAAGTATTTGCTATGTATATTTTATTAAGTCATAATGAATGGCTATTTTTTATTGATTTGTTGTAATTGTTTTTTTTTTGTTTTTTTTTACAGCCAAATGGTATAGTTACATCATCCACCAGCAGGGGCTAATGGGCAGTGCTAACCAGCTAAACCTTGACCTTTGACCTGCCTCTGGCTAGCAATAGCAAGTAGCAAATCATGGTTCATGGCTGAGACGGAAAGGCTTTTTAACCAAAAGGGACAAGCTCTTCCATATGGTCTGCCACAACTTCCTGTTTCAATAGGAAATATGTAAACACACAAGAGAAAACGTCTCATCAAGTCATTTCATGGGGCCTATCTAAATGTGTGAAACATTGAATTGAACAGATGTAAACTCATTCATTTCGATAACACCTGTGAGGTGAGAAATTATTTGTTCTTTTAATTCTGTCTGAACCTCATTAACTGATAATGAACGCACATACAAAGCAGGACAATATCACAGCAATGGCTTACAGTTGTCTGAACTTATCCAGAACAAGCACGTTAGTGCTCCTTTTTCCTTTAATGATACACACGTGTACTTTAGATTGATTTGACCACACAAAAGAGTACAAAAAAAATCATGCAGAATTTTGATTGCTTCACTTGAAACAATGAGAGAACATGCAAACACTCAGTGGAGCTAAACGCTTAGCGTCTGCATGTTTTATAGTCTGGGACGACTTTGTGATTCGCTCATTTTAGATATCAGACCCCCATGTAATAAAAGGTCCTGAGATTCATGGATGAATAGTAACACTTGTCCTGAGGGCAGTTGGTTTTAATTCCCATTTGGGAATTTCAGTGGGCCACAATAACAATGCATGCATATGTAAACATGCTACCAAAAAAATATATATATATATATCAGTAAATATCAGCAATATGATATGTTGCCCAAGTACTGTGTTTATCTTAATTTAGATTATTAATTTTTTTGAATTTTTTATCAAATAATGCCAGTATGAATAAATAAATCATGATAAGTATAGACAGATATTACTTAAATATTAATATAAACTGTTTTCTACTAATTTCTAGGATGCAGTACATTTTAATGTCCCCATCATATCTGTAGTAAATGACAATATATTGGATAAAATATTTATTTAGTCAGGATTCTGGACTGTTCTGTGTCGTGTTTTGCCCGTTTCTGTTCCTGTTTTTCCTTATTTGGTCATGTTCCTGTCCTCATTTAGTTTGATTATGATTCCTGATACCTGTGTTTAGTAATTATCCCTTGTATTTAAGTTCCTGTTTCAGTCTTCCTTTGTCGGTTCTACTCATTGGATGTTGTGTAATTCCCCTGTGTTTCCAAGGATTAAAGACTGTTTATGTACTCCGCGTCTCCTTGTTCCTCGTTCCTCGTTCCGCGCTCCTCCCTCCTCCCAGCACAGATCGTGACAGAAGAACTGACCTAAAACCGTAACCTCCGTGTGTCTACCCTCCGTTTTTGTTTCCGTGTTTTTTCCCTCAGTGTTTTGTTTCCATTGTGTTTCTATGGATCCCCTCCTTCGCCCCGAATTCCTCCTCCTCCTCCTCCTGCTGGACAGGGGGAGCGCTCGCTCGAGGACCATACCAGACTGTTTCTGGCCCTTGCCGAACTTACCAGCTACCCTGACAATGCGCTCTGTGCGTTCTATGACGCTAGCCTGAACACCGCGTGCAGAGCGCCGTCGTCCGAAGATGGTCTTCGAGCGGAATTCGCTGCCTTCGTGGAGTGGATTATTATGTGATGTTTTGCAAAAGTTTTCGAAAACATTGCATTTAGTTGGATACAATTGCATAAATCAGTGAGATAATATCTGAATTTAAATAGATGACTTGAACTTCGAATGGTTGTACACTCTCAGTAACTTCCAAGTTTCAATCTTCCAAGTTTTTTCAAGTGTTAATTCATAAAATGTAAATAAGAGTAAGAGTTTAATCAGAAAATATTTATTTTAAAGGGGTCATATGATGCGATTTAAATTTGTCCTTTCATAATCTACAGTATGTGGAAAATATTGATTTTTTTAACCTTAAACCACATAAACACATTTAATGACACCAAATAAACAAAATAATGTTCGTTTTAGCAACATCATATGACCCCTTTAAAATTCTACTATGCTCTTTTTATAGCAGTGCTTCTTTAATTTACATCACAAGCATACTGTTATTATTATTTTTTAAAGTTACAGTGTTAACGTAGTGCATGATAGACGTGACCCGCCTAACGCTTCTGTAACGGCAGGCCAAGCGAATCCATTACCCATTGCTTCAGACATACAATATTCAGGAATACTTAATATCTGTCAAGAGCCGGTGATAATATTATTATAGCTCTAAAAACATTAGCCCACAGTGAATTTGCTACATTATTAGTTCAACTGAGCTGAAAATGTGGAATCGTCCCCTTTTCAGAGGCTGGATGGTTTCACCCAATCTGAATAAATAAATGATATCTCTTTCCTAATGGACATGCCTACTTAAACATCGCATCCATTATTAATTCAACACAATCTCAGACAGATGAGCTACAATAAAGTCCCTGCCCGTTCCCGTTTCCCGTTCGGGCCGTTATCGACTTCAGCGCACAGATAAACGAGCTTTACCTTTCCAAACCTGAACGAAAGCCGTTTGGATTAGGGTAAGGCTAAGCCTGATTTAATGGGCAGTTTTTTAAGGGTAGAACTACTGACCAGAAATGTTCAATATTCCACCCTCCGCTCCTGTATACGCACCTTACACCGAGCCCAGCTGAAATGTGGCTTTAATTAGCGAGAAAAAGTCCTATCAAAGCTAGTTTGGCATTAAATATTCAGCTTTCTTTTCTGAGTAGATCAAGAGGGCTTAAACAGAAGATATTCTTGACTTTAAATAGCCTTAAAAAATACGTGCGAGATCTGTGGGGATAAAATTGCACCTTGTTAGGTTATAACCTAACTCTCTATTTGCCTTCGCCGAGCTTTTTAATGCGCCTATCTGCGGCGGAGGAGGGCTTCCGCGCACAGATACGCTATTAGCCTTGTCACTCGTTTAATAATGACGGTTTATGAGCCATCTCCTTTACATATTTACTGTCCTTACCCACACAGACTAGCATATGGCCATTTACAATGTCCTGCATTGCTCCGTTGGGGATTCCTGGACGTGGCTGCATTTGGTTATATACAAAACTCCTCCCTCAAGGGACGGCATTAGGCGTGACCTTTCACCTCTCCAAATACCCTGTGGTTTATGTGCTCTAATAACATGTGGCAAATATTTACCAGCCCGCGTTTTGATATATTGGAGCACCGCTGCGAATATTAGAAGATATTTTCTGCTCAATCGGGTTCTGATGTCAAGGTAAACGCACACCCTGGAGAAAATACAGTGCGGTGCACAATACGCTGCCTGTTCTTTCTCTCTCTTTTCAGAGCCTGGCTGGCTTAAATAATCAGAGTGAATGGAGGCAGATTAGTGAGCGTGCATATACATTTGAAAAGTTGCATGTCCCCAGCGCACGTCGGCTGTGCAGGCCGCTGTTATTGGCTTCTCACAAGAGGCTGCAGCTCTTTAGGAGGACAAGAGAGTGTGTGAACACTTCAGGCGGTAGATTTAAAGCTGTAAATGGATTATTTCTTGGATATTAGCCACCCCGAACAGCCAGATGGCTTCCGGGAGCCTTGCAAAGCCAAAAAACACACACAAACACATAGACGCCCACCAAGATACCCGAGTCTTTTAATCCTCTGCGAAAAAGACGCATAACGGCACAGTCTTCGACAGTGCTTCTCAACGGATGGGCCGCAGGTCACGGACAATGGTGCATATAGAATACATCTAACTGTGGTTAGGATGGCAATAAATAAATATAGTTGAATATATAAAATATTAATGGCCACACTTTTTTAAAGGTTTATTTTAAGGTCCAGTTCTCGCTATTAACAAACCATTAACTACAACTTTTGCCACAATAAACTCTTAATTTGCTGCTTGATAGTTAGTAAGGTAGTTGTTAAAGGGTTAGTTCACCCAAAAATGAAAATTAGGCTGCGTTTTACTCCCCACCGAGGCATCCTAGGTGTATATGACTTTCTTCTTTCAGACGAATCCAGTAGTTAATAGTGAGAATTGGTCCCTATACTAAAGTGTTACCAATATATTTTAAAACTTTTTAAACTGTTAAAATATTTCATTGTGATTTAAATATTAAACATTATATAGGTAATGATATATAATAACATAATATTTGAAATACACCACCAGTTAAAAGTTTGAGTGGGTCCGGTATTTATTTTTTTTTAAAGAAGTTTCTTATTCTCACCAACGCTGCATTTATTTGATCAAAACACAGTAAAAACAAAAATATTATTTCTATTTTTTTTTTTTGATGAGTATCAAGATTATAAGAACAGCATTTATTTTTAATATAAATTTCTTGCAACAGTGTAGAAATCTTTACTGTTAATTGTGATCTGAACATTTGATAAATAACGAAAATAATGAAATTCTGTGAGATGAAGTACTGTGCCTTTCATTTATAAATTATTTAATTCATTCAAAATTATCAAAATTATCAAAAATAGGCATTGCTTCGTTTGTTTAACACATAAAGCACTTTAATTGAATTAACAGAACACAAATAACTACTGTATATTGTGACATACACTGTTGCTGTGATTAAAAATACATTTACCTTAAAAGTAAAAATGACCCTAAAGATTTTGATCATACCACCCACCCTTATTACTAATGGAAAGCATGGAATTTTTATTTTATTATTTGTATTTTATTATTTTAATTAATGCATTAATCTACTGTCTATCTGTCTGTCTATAGTGCATTTTTGATGAATAAAATATTTATTTAAATATATATTTATGCTGGCCACTGTTCCTGGTGTGACCAGTATCTTGAAATCAAGCACGGTTATGTGAGGTCTTTTTT
>NW_015537960.1:342281-350014 GCF_001515605.1 Sinocyclocheilus anshuiensis
TTTGGGGGGTCTTTTTTTTTTTTTTTTTTTTTTGATGGGTAAAAGTTCAAATCTCACCTCAGTAATATAAAATCAAACAGACTTACTTCTGCTTAGATGTTCGAGAAGGAAAAAAATTGTTATATTATCATTAGAATTTCCTAGATGTCTCTCTTTATCACCTCAGCTCTGTGATAAAGTGTTCGGAAACTAGATGTCAGTCCCAACAAAGACGGCTGCGATATTCCGTATTTCATATGCAGATGTGCAAAACCTTCAAATTAGACCTTCACGGGAAAGTGCATACATTATAACTGTTAATTGCAATGCTGTTAAATTATAGAAACGCCAGCGAATGCCATATGTAAGCCTAACTAAACTCGCCAAGTATATTCCGACTTTCACACTTCTAATTGGCTGCTTCCTTGAAATCTTCCCAGACATGTGGAGCACGGGCCTTTTTAAAACGATTAAAAGACTTTCCTCTGTATATTTTACATGGGAATATTCCTTTTTTGATGAGGACTAATTGAGTAGAGTGAACGGGGAATGTAATTCCATTTTTATGCATTGGCACTTCCTGAAGTGAAGCAAGACACTACACGGATGTCTCACCTGATAGATATAAATGCCCGATGTTTTATCCTACACAAATCAAGGTTGTAATGCGATAGGGTCAAATGTTTTGTTTAGTTGCTTGCACTTGTAATGTAAAGCAAATTACAGTAGGCTAATTCCACGGACAGTCCCTCTGGAGCATCCTGGGGTTAAGTGTCTTCCTCAAGAGCGCAATGGTAATAGAGCCGGTTAGTGACTCTCCATTCAGGGTCACTACTTGGGATTGAACCTATAACCTTTGTGTGTGGGCAGTGCAGTTCCTCACCATGTTGTTTAGCACCTTTGGGTCTTTGATGTGGTTTAGTAATGTTAATAGCCTTAAATTAGCTAAATGATGCACAGTGGCCACAAAACGCACTTGGACACTTAGAGTAAGGCATGTCTCAATGTCATTGCATTAGAGAAAATGGCAAGCCAAGTGGCTTTTATTTCATATAAACACTACACAAAACGATTTCCTTACTTGTTATTTCATCTTGTTTTTGAGTAGAAATATCTAAGCATTCTTAAATTGAAATGTGTTTATTTTACATGCGAAATAACACAAGAAAAGAAGTCTCGTTGTCTAAAAAGTGTATAAAAATTGCTGAAAAAAAAAAAATTCAAAGGGAAAACAAATGTATTTTGCCTACCCATTTGCAGATATAATTCTTGTTTTCTGCAAAAACTCACTTAATTTTGTTTTATTATTTTTTGTTTTTTTTAAAAAACAAGACAACGCTTGTCATTTCACATGGCATTTAGCATCAGATATTTGTACTGGAAAACAAGACAAAAATACTGAGGATTTATTTTTTTATTTATTTATTTTTTTTGCAGTGAAGATCGCACAAGCACACTTTCCAAGCAAAAACATTTAATAAAAAACAAAATAGTTTATTAGGTTTAAATGTTGATAATGCAATATCACACATTCATTTTTAAGTGTGTCTTACATATCAACATACTAATGATCAAAGTTTAGTTTTAGCAATTTTTATTTTATTTATTTCTTTAATTTTTACATTTTTTTTTCAGTTTTAGTTATATTAGTATGTCAAATTAAACAAATTTAAAAAGAGGTTGTTGTTTAATTAAAATTTTAAATATTAATTTAAAAAAGTCTAGCATTTTATATCTTATTTCATTTAACTGAATGTTTTTATGGTT
Organism: Sinocyclocheilus anshuiensis; assembly: GCF_001515605.1. Classification (NCBI taxonomy): domain Eukaryota; kingdom Metazoa; phylum Chordata; class Actinopteri; order Cypriniformes; family Cyprinidae; genus Sinocyclocheilus; species Sinocyclocheilus anshuiensis. Next base: position 344,028 of record NW_015537960.1, read on the forward strand.
TTATTTTCAGTTAATTATAATAACACTGTTTCAGTATCACATGATCCTTCGGAAATCATTATAATATGTTGATTTGATTCTTCAGAAACATTTCTTATCAATGTCCCCAGTACTTTTTGGGGGCAGTGTAGGCTATTCTATTTAATATATATTAATGTAATTTAAATTAAATGTAATTTCACTGTATTATCTTGGGTCTTCTAGTGTTTTGTGCTAATGATATGAACATGGTATCCTACAGTATATATGCAGCTGTAATTACCGTGCTTTGTGATTGTATAATGTACCTTTTTCACGGGAGTTAAAATCCCTCTAGATGTCTTCGCCGCAGTTAAGTTTGCATGGATTTGCATGTCTCCCTGGTTCTTCCAATGGGGAGGCCCGATAAGTAAATGCTCTCCATGCGTTTGTCACATGATTAACCTACATGCGAAGCTAACAACGGCATGATGTGGCTTCCCGTTCATCTGCATGTCCTCCCTACTCACTGCCTACTTAACTTGCAAATTCTTCTGAACTGTAACCTACTGTCTTATGGCCGTTGATTCTACATGTCCCTGTAGATGGGCTGTCATCAGAGGAGTGTGTGCGTGTAAGCAGCGGCTCCACATGCCACGTAATTGTGCGAGGAACTGTGAGGAATTTGGAGGGAGTTGTGACTCTGACTGGTGATGCGTTTCCTGTCCTCCCACTTTCTCATTGTTCACCACATGCAGAAGCAAAGTGTCGTGAACAAGATTCGCGCATGATCTGATCAGGGAGATGGAAACACTGCTGTGAACGATTTTGCATAGTGTTGCACCAACTATTGCAGCACAAAATCCTGTTTTATTAACTAACCAAGTTAACCAAGGACTATACTGAAAAAAAAAAGTGGTGTAGAAATATTTTCACTTAAATTGCTATTAAATTTCACTAATAATTAAAAAGAATTGGCAAGGAACAAACTGAATAAAGGAACAATAATAATAATTTTCTCCTCCTCAGACCATCCAAAATGTAAATGAATTTGTTTCTTCATCAGAACAGATTTGGAGAAATGTAGCATTGCATCATTTGCTCACCAGTGGATCCTCTGCAGTGAATGGGTGCCGTCAGAATGAGAGTCCAAACAGCTGATAAAAACATCACAATAATCCACACCACTCCAGTCCATCAGTTAACATCTTGAGAAGCCAAAAGCTACATGTCTGTAAGAAACAAATTCATCAAGATGTTTTAACTTCAAACTGTTGCTTCTGGCTAAAATACCAGTCCTCTATCCATGATATTGCTTCCTCAAGTGATAAAGTCATCTTGTCTGAATCAGGAGAGAAATATATACAGATCAAGCACCATTTACAAGTGAAAACAGTAAATTAACAAAATAAATGTGTGGGTGGATTTTGATGTGAGAGGACAACAAGGGATGGACTTTTTCACTGGAGGAAGTGTTATGTATTATGGACCCATATTTTGGTTATGAAAGTTAAAATGCTTTCATGATGGATTTGTTTCTTAAAACACACACGTTTTTGCTTCACAAAATGTTAATTGATGGACTGGAGTTGTGTGGAGTACTGTTAGATGTTTTTTTTTTTTTTATCAGCAGTTTGGACTCTCATTCTGACGGCACCCATTCACTGCATAGGATCCATTAGTGAGCAAGTGACATAATGCTAAATATCTCCAAATCTGTTAAAATGCATTTTAATTAACATTCAGATGCCTTAATTGCTTTCACAAGTTAACGTTCAAAACTGGCCTGCAAGAAAATATTCTTCGTGAATTTACATGAATTTTTTCATCTTGCAGTACATCGTCACTCACTATTTGAAATATCTTTATAAATAGTACATGGATGGAAATTCTGAAAATCACACAAATGTGCTGCTTAATCACGTTAAATAAGGCTACTGAATTCTGACAGGCACGGTGCATTTTTCATGTTTAACACTTTCACTGTTCACACTAAGTGCGGGTGTAAAAGAGTTTCAACTATTTTCAAATATAATTGCAATTATGGGGTGTTCACAGCAGAACCTTGCGGTATTTAACCTTGAAAAGACTTCCTCCACAATAATAAGCTTTTTAACAGCTAATGACTCCGATGTAAGTTCACACTGTGCAGGCAGGGCTGTGAACAGTCCTGTTCATTAGAGATGTTAACCACTTGGGTTCCATCTATAAGGGCTTAATAAGACCAGCGCTCAGGCTATAGACATTTAGGTGACAGATTACGTGCAGCTCTTGTTATCATGTTTGATCTACGTGGCAAACCTGTCACAATTAGTTCTGTCTGTGATTGCATGTAGCGCGTCCTTTAATGAAACTGTAGTTTTACCACTTAAAGTCAACATGGCGTAGATATCTTCCCTATTTGCTTTGTCGATGCATGTTTCTGGTCTTATTGTGCACGAATCATGTGTACAAGTTATACATTATTTTAACTTAGAGACTACTTTTAATAATCCAATCCCTTGCAGATGGACAGAATCAATAGTTTTCTCTCTTTCTCTCTCTCATTGATATCCTGTTTAATTCTGAAATCACATTCTGGAAGAAAAATGAGTTGTGAAAGACTTTTCAAGTTGACTAACAGAATATTTTAACGAAAAAAAAAAAATACAATTCAGTAATTTTTTTGCTCACATTGTTTCAAACAAATGCCGTTTGTTATCAATGTCATCAAGCATGGCACAATGTGTAATTTTAATTTTATTATAATTTTTTTAAATTCCAAACATGATTTATATTTGAGAGTTTTGACAGAATATACGTTTAACAGTGAATAACATCTTACTGTATAATTAATTCTGTTGCTAACAGAACGCTATTGCATGGATTGGGATATAGCATAAACTACTTTTATGTGTTTTTTTTTTTTTTCTTCTTCTCATGATTGTCCTGTTTCACTCTGAAATCACATTGTGGGAGTAAAATGAGTTGTACATGTTGACTTTAACAGAATATAATACAATAATAAATAAATAAAAAATAAAAAGATAAATAAAATTGTTATTATTTGTCCACAACATGAACTCTAAAATCACATGGAAGTAAAATGGGTTGTGAATGTCTTTTCATGTTGACTAACAGAATATTCTTGCAAAAATCTAATAAAATCAAATTTAATTTAATTTAAAAATAAAATAAAATTTAATTTAATTTAATAAAATTAAAATAAAATAAAATAAAATAAAATAAAATAAAATTCAATTCAATTCAATTCAATTCAATTCAATTCAATTCAATTCAATTCAATTCAAATCAATTCAAATCAAATTATTTTTTATCATGTTTGTTGCTTCCGGAAACCTACTGCATGACTTAAGAAGACTTGGAATATAGCATAAACTACTTGTTTTGATGCTTTTATTTATTCATTTATTTATTTTTAATATACTGTTTTGCTCTGAAATCGCATTATGGAAATAAAATAGGTTGTGAATGTCTTCTTTTTTTTACTTTAGCATTACATTTTAGCAGTAAATAAATACATATTTGCTCACATTGTTTCAAACAAATGGTATGTGGCCATCAAACACAACATGATGTGACTTATTAATCACATTTTTAAGGACATTTTTTATTCCAACCATAAATGATATTTGAGAGTTTAGACAGAAGGGAAGGTTAACAGTGAATATCACCTTAAATTTCAGTTTGTTGCTCATAGTAAGTATTGCTTGACTTCCAATATAGCGTAAACTACTTTTATATTGCTTTCATGCAGTTGTTGGTCTTTTTTTTTGGTTCTTTTAGAAGGCGAAGATATGTATTCAGTATAGTTGACACAAACTAAACACAAGCCCTCATTATATCATGACCCCAAAAGGAACCCCTTCAGAACAACACAATGCTCAGATTTACACGTACATATAAAGTGATTTTACATGAATTCAAGTTAAGCTGTGCATAGCGAGTCTTAAGCAATTACGGGCTAATTGCCTTCGGAGGACTGCAGAATTCCATAGAAGGTTCCAGACACAATGTTATGACAGCTCTGAACGTACGAGCCGAGAGTTTGGAGTGTTCTTGTGTGCTTCTTTTTAATCTGAGCCCGGCAGATGAGAGGCTCAGTAATTGCTATATATTGCTCTTTGTTTCAAGGACCTTTGATGATCCCAAAGCCATGCCTTTATCAGAAGACAAAGTAATTAGAAGGGAAAATGAAGGGAGGGAGGTGGTGGGGGAGGACGGGGGTCTCGTCTTCTGATTAGCAGACTTCTCACCCTCCACGATTATTTTTATAGACTCTTCGCCTGTCTGTGTTGGTTCACAGTGAAAATGAAGATTCAAATGTGCAGTCAGCATGTTGTTTGCGCTGGTTAATAATGATAATAAAACAAGGTGATAATGGGTCAGGTTTAATGGGAAAACCGCTGTTGTATGTGATGCTGATGTTGATGTGACATATGCATGCATGTGCAATATTGTATTTACATAAACATGCTAAATGTCTTTTTACCCAATTGTTGTTGAATATCTTCATTGTCCTTTTCCTTTTTCCTGTGCAGTGGAGCGCGGGCTTATGAACACACATGGTGGGAGAGTTTGCACAAGTTCAGTATCATGTTCGGATGAGGATGAAACTGATCCAGGATATCCCAGCCAAAAGGATGTGTCTCATTTTCCAGGGAATTTCCTCCTCTGTTTGGTGCATGGAAGAGCGGCGGAGCGATTTGATATGTGGGATGTATAGGATAAAGAAGGCCAGAGGGGGTCATTTGGACAAGGCTTACTTTACCAGGTTAGTTTATTTAAGCACATTTCTTTGTAGACTGTTTGTAGCTTGAATGCTTGGAAACATACAGTACAATAATGCAGACATTATTTCAAATGTTTGTCTTTTAACTCATTTAACAACGTTTCCAGGAAATGGACATGGATGGATCCATCCTGCGAGGCCTCGACAGAGTGAACAAACATTAGTATGTGCAAGCACACTTGTACACTTCTCTTTGGTCCAATGACAAATTTATTTATGGATCTATATGTTAAGTCCTATTTGAGTGTTATTCTGTAACATCCACCAGGGAACAATGCCCTTTTCTTCTACATATAATGGATTGAAGTATTGAGTTTATGGCTTTGGTAATTAATTTTTATTATTTCATTTATTTATTTATTTAAGAGGTGAAACTATATTTCAAGCAAACAAGAAGGCCGAAAAATATTTTGAATCAGGCGTTATGACCTTTTTTAAATTATATATGAGTAATACGAGTATTGCTGCTACATATATAAGATTAAGAAAGAAAGTAACTTAAATATACAATATTATCCATTAGCTTAAATATATAGTAATATTTATAATGTAATGTAATATTACACATTATTTTGTTCCTTTTCCTGATTTTTTTAATGGTGCAAAAAATTATATTGAAATGTTAAATGTATATTAAATAAATATAATTGAATGTATCTTGTTTTGATATTCCAGTAATTTACATATTAAATTTATACTAAATATAATATACTTATTAATATTAAATATGTAAATATAATATAATGTTATTTTATTCTTTTATTTTCAGATTATTTAATGGCACAAACCAAAAGATTAGATTATTCATAGCAAACAAAGTCTGATATAATTAATAGCATTCATTAATTCATTCATGTATATATGTATGTATGTATGTATTTATTTATTTTAAAATGCTGTTAAATATTATAAATGGGATAGTTTACACTCTGAATTCTGATTGGATGAGCCACACTGTCTTGTCTTATTTGAGATGCATGTCCCACTCTTTAATTTAGGTTTTCTTCGTGTTTCCTCGTCACTCTCATAAGTAAATCACAGATGGCAATCCTGTTCAGAATTAGCTGGATAAATTTACCACAACATATAAAAATCATACCAATATATCACTCTATCTCTACTCATTTAAATGATGAGTGTGTTTTGTTTAGTTGTGCGAGTGTGAAAGTGCACCCGTGTGTGTGTGTGTGTGTGTGTGTGTGTGTGTGTGTGTGTGTGTGTGTGTGTGTGATTGTGT
>NW_015537960.1:350075-359455 GCF_001515605.1 Sinocyclocheilus anshuiensis
GCACATCACTCAGTCACCACAAATGGGACATATATAGGAGTTGCGCTCTTTCTTTGCGCACATCTTGGTTTTAAACAACACACAGCGGTTTCAGTATGTTTTCACTGGAATAAATTACAGAGCTTTTGGAGTATTACGTCTATCAGGCATGAAACGTCTATGAGGTTCAGGGGGTTTGTTCCTCTCAAGAGCAATAAAGTATTAAGATTTTCAAACATGCCAAAATATCCCCCGCATTCGATAGACCGATAGCTAATTCGATCAGCCCGGAGCGACTCCCCGCAAATCTAAGGTCACAAACCCCTCCGATTTGTGAATTTGATTGACGGTCATGCCCCTCGCTGATGAGATTTCCAGAAGTTTCTCTGGTTCGTGCTGATTTTACTGAGCTATGTGATTTGCTGGAGGCCTCATGGGACACATTGGAACACTGAACCACTGAAAAAAAAAAAGTTTTGTTACGCTCAGTTTGCTCTACACACTGTTGTACTTAATGCCGAGGGTAAAAACTGGTCACTTCTGTTTCTTTAAGATTAATCAGCCGGGAGGTCACAGATAACTGTGTGAAACACGTGCACGATGAATCCAGACGATTGTTCATTTCTAATGGCGCAGAAACATTGTGACACTGTAAAAACGCAACATTCGGACAATTACGCAGGGGCGAGTCACAGTCAATTTACGTCGAAATATGTGGATTATTTCAAACCGGCATTCCTACTGAGTGAAGCACTAACTGATGAGGGCTTTTTTTAATAGTCTCATTCATTACATGCAGCTGCTTCCAATCTATTGACATAAGGAGGAAATAAAAGCTAAAAAGCTCCATAGTTTCACTTGTATAAACCTGATGCATTAGCGCAATGACCACCTGCATATTTTCCCCAACCTCATTAGCGTGTTCCTCTCAGACCTTCGGTCTGTCAGTACCTTAGTGTGTGTAGCGTGTAATTTGAGTGAGCATGGGATAATAAAATTATATGAAATTAAATTACACACATGAGCAAGAAAAAACAACACAGGCTGAACTCTGCATGACCGTTACCGCTTCCTGACTGTAGATTTACGAGTCTGCTTTCGGTGGGCGTAGAGTGAGAGAAGGCCCCCGTTTCAACCAAGACGAAAGGTTAGCGCACGACTCCTGTTGAGACTCTCTGAGCTTGCCATCTTCAAAGCGGTTTGAATTTGGACTTTCGTAATTAGCAGACACTTCTTACAGCTTGTCAGCTGCGGCGGTTCCCCGGGGAGCTCTCGTCTAATGGAGAGCGGCTCCTCCATCTGACGCCGTGTCTCTCCGAGTGCCACGCCACACCCCCCACGCGCGGGCCACTGCTGTCGTATACCACCATGCCTTGGCACGTGCTTAGCTGTTACCCTTAACCACACAGGAACGCTAACTGGCATGCACAACCTTCATATCCTCAGGCATTATGGGACCGTAATTCTCTTCAAACCCGAAGGGTGCTTTAACTTTGTCACATGCTAGCGTGATTGAAGGTTATCCGTGTTCTAGTCTCGCCCACGGACCGCCCACAGTCCGTTCATTGACCGTCTGATGCATACAAACCTGGCAAGCGCTTGCAAAAATCGCAAAATCGCCTGGATTCGAACGCAAGTCACAGTGCAAGCTTTTAGAAATCCGCTGGTACAAATTCGTGTTTTACGTCTTGAGAGCTTTTAGGGAGAAATATTCAATTAATTTACCAAAGTTTAGCAGGTCACATCTGATAGTTAAAAGATACACGTTTGAGTCACTTATTCGAAAGTAAACTACATGTAGATATCTGCTTCGTTCGGACGGAAATTGCAAACCCAAAACTACACAATTTGCCTCATTTTTCTATCCTGGATATCCTGGATCAGTTTCATCCTCATCCGAACCTGATACTGATCTTGTGCAAACTCTCACACCATGTGTGTTCATAACCCCGCTCTCCACTGCACAGGAAAAAGGAAAAGGAGATTGACGATATTCAACAACAATTGCGTAAAAAGACATTTAGCATGTTTAAGTAAATACAATTTTGCACATGCATGCATATGTCACATTTTTATTAAAGCAATGGATTTCACATTAAAATGAAACAAACTGTGGTTTGTTAGTAACTTTACATGCCAATCAGGCATTTTCTTGTCTACTGCAGTTCAAAAACAGCTAAAAACTGTACACTGAGAAAATATTAGTGTAAAAACTATTTTCACTTGTAAACTGATAGTAAATTTCACAAACATTACAAAGAAACACCAAATAACAATGTGAAATAAACTTGACATTTTGAAGTGGAAATAGTCATATAAATTGTATTGTCTTTTCAAACATGCTCCAGCAGTCTTTTTTTTTTACAGTTTAAAAATCTTTTTTGCATGTTGGTTAGCTGGTCTCAGTTGGCATATGAAGGACTTAAGCTGGTCTTCAGCTGGTTTTAGCTAGTTGACCAGCTGGTCTCCCAGCTTGACCAGCTAAACAAGTGGTCAAAAACCTTGTTAAACCAGCTATGACCAAGCTAAAAACCAGCCAACCAGCATCGGCTAAGCTTTATTTTACATAATGTTGTGTTCAAAAGTGCATTCAAAACCAACTTTTGAAGGTCACTCTGTCGCCCCCTTAAGTTCTTGTTACTGCCACATCAATGCAAGAGAGCATGTCAAGTGTGTTCAATGGGTCCACATGTTTGCATTGTATTGGTAGAGCATTCAAATCAGTGTTAGCATACTTGTGTATTTTTCTGTTCTAAGTGTTTGTTTGACTGGGGCTTGTTTTGCTATAAGCAACAGTTTCAGGACAAGGATTTGTGCCTCTCTATATTAGCATTACAAAAGACTATGTACGATATTTCTATAGATGCACTTGAAACACAGTGTTGCCAAACCTAGTGTAGCAAAGTGCTGTGACTCAATAACACAACATGATAGACAGTGATTTGTGTTTAAACTCTCTGTGATGGGTTTGTTTAATTCAGAGCCTGGCCGAGGGGTGAGAACAGGATATATATATAGGTGTCGGGAAGATATCGCCACGTTTTTTTATGGTCTCGACTATCACGGTGACAAAAAAGCATACTTCATACCCTCTCACAGATGATGTGCGTGACATCTGGTTTTCACTTAGACCTGCAGAAAAAATACCTTGGGAAATATGATATCCAATATGGGGACTGGAGCTAATCTAAGCCAGCGGTACACAAATCATCTCTCACTCTCGGGCAGAAGAGAGTACTTCTCTACAGACCTGCAATGCATCTGTAAACAAATCATAGTATTAATGGGGATGGGAATGAATCATCCATCTCTACTGGCCTGTCGCCCTGCTCATGACAACAACATGATTTCTCTTCAGGCCTTTAAGTGGGATCTGCTCAGGCAGAGAAAGAAAAAACGTGGCACGCTTTAGATCTGCACACCATAAAATATGACTGTGCAGAACTACCGTGGGTACAGCTGCCGAGCCGAACACCTAGACGTGCTATAGCATTGAACGGAGGATATCATGTAGTTTTGAGGCCTAAAAAGAGAGAGAAAAAAGTCATTTTGAGTCTCATATTGACATTAGTTAGAGCTGGGTGGCATATAATGTGTGATTGTAGAATTGCATCAACTGGTACACTGTTTTTTTGTTTGTTTTTTTCAAATCTGTAAATGAAACAAAATTAATTAGAGATCGTTTTACAAGAAAATACATTTTCAGTCTTTATACTGTTTTGTTTGTTTGTTTAATTCAATATGTTAATTGTTGCTGTTTTTATAATTAATTGTGAAATTGATTAACAGTTTCTAAGTAAACATTTTTCCTATAAATTGTTTTAATACAATTAGTTTTACTGTTTCGATTCTTCAGTAAAACTTTCAAAGTTTAAAATAAAAAGAGAAAATAATGAAATTATGTGAGATGAAGTACTGTACCTTTCATTTATAAATTATTTTGTTCATTCAAAAATATCAAAATTATCAAAAATAGGCATTGCTACATGTTTGTTTAACACATAAAGCACTTTAATTTAATTAACAGAACACAAATAACTATATTGTGACATACACTGTTGCTGTGATTAAAAATAAACTTACCCTAAATGACCCTAAAGGTTTTGATCATACCACCCACCCTTATTACTAATGAAAACTAGCATGGAATTTGTATTTTATTATTTTTATTTTATTATTTTAATTAATTAATCAATCTATACACTGTAAAAAAAAAATCCGTAAAATTTATGGTAAAAAAACGGCAGCTGTGGTTGCCGGAATTTTACCGTAAAAAATATGGCAGCAACGTTTTATGTTTTACGGTTTTAACTTAAATTTACAGTTAAATACCATCATTTCATTAACTGATATAATGTTAATATACCAACCTATTGAAGTACTGAAATCTGTTTTGTACCTTTGTAATACACTGATAACCACCAAATGCAGGTGGTGATGAGAAAGTCACATGATGAACCAAAGCCCATCACAAGCAGCTTTTAAATAATAACACATATAGAAGGTGCACAGTGTCATTCACACAAACACTAAACACCATCATGGTAACACACATGAAACTGAAATAATGCAATAAACATTCATTTAACAACATTAGGTGTAACACACAACCCTAATATACAAAACTGATAAGAAAAAAACTAAGAAGAAACATTGTTATTTCAACAAAAAAACATCAATTTGAAATGTAACACAGGGAATTCTGGGAATGTCAATTTGCGGTTATTCACTGTAAATTATACGGTCTTTTTCCAAAACTGTAGATTTACATGTACATATACAAAAACGGTTTACTACCGTGAAATTAATGTCCAATACATGTAATGTCCAATACAATTTTTCACCGTATATCGTAGCGGAATTTACCGTTAATCATTTAACAGGTTTTTACTGTAGCATTTTTACAGTCTTTTACCGTTAAATTCACGGTAATTTTTTACAGTGTCTATTTGTTTGTTTGTTTATTAATATATTTTTGTTTACTCACTTGCTTATTTATTTATTTAAAATATATACATATATATTCATTTATACTTTGTCCTTTTTTTCAGCTTGAGAGCCTGTGGTGAATGAACTGAACTGTATGGAAGATTCTTCCAAAATAATTTTCTGCTCCATGGAAACAAATAACAGCATTTGTTTTGAATGAGTTTGGACCGACATGAGGGTGAGTAAATAATGCCAGAATTTTCATTTCTTTGGTGAGAGCTAACCCTTTAAGGAAAATAATACAAAATAAACAGCAGTGAAAAACATTGTGCTTCACATCTGTGCTGATATAATGGAAAGATGCGGCTATATCATTAAAATTCAGATCAGATGCCTCAACATATTTAGGCAGGCCGAGGAGGAGGCTGCCCATAGCTGTTTCATTGATTGGTTGCAGGGGCGAATGCTCAATTTCGTACCTTGAGTTATTTCACATTACCGTCCAGATGGTATTTATCAGGCTATGTAAATTAACACAGTCAAGCTGATTGCATGTCAAAAATAAGTAGTTAAACCTTGAAGGCATTTATTTTCCATGTGTGCTAATGGGCGCTTCTTGTGTTTCTTCAGACGAGGTTCCTTGTTGAAATTCATGTTTGATAAATTCGAAGGATTTTGGGATAATTTGGCCATCGAAAGTTCTGTTGATCCTTCGAGTGTATATTTGAACCTTAGAGAATTGAAACGGTCATTTTTTACAGTGTATAACTATGTATCTATATATGTATCTATCTATATGTCCATTTATTTATTTGTATTTAGCCACTTTTATGATCTCCATAGAAGAATGAGGACTGGAAATTATGGATAGAACAGGATCAGGAAATTAACTCATGTTGAACATGATACCATGGTAATATCATGATGGTAATACCGTGGTATTCTTTGAAGTACTTTAGTATGACATTTAATAACTCCATTTAAAGATTATGTTGACGGACATATTGACATATTGACACATACCACAGTAATTTTTTGCAATGGTAACCACTAACATTAAGTTTTTTTATTATATTACACCTGAAACGGTTATGAATATGCCAGTTGCCGATAAATTCCTTGACATTACATTAGTTATAGCAGGGCACATTAGAGACATTTCCTGCAAAAGAAAGTTGTTAGAAGTAAATGACCTTCTAAATTTTACCCATTTTAAAGAAAGTGTTAAAGCTGGGTTAAACGTATAATTCAATTAAGATGTAACAGCAGGACGTGTGCTTGATAAGCTAAGCTTTGTTGATTAGCGGCGATGATGAACTTTAGCCAATCTCCCTACATCATTAAGAACTGACTGACATAATGAACGCCCGGCCATACGTCTCTCACAATTTTGTTCCAGTTTTGTAGTTAAAGTCTTGCAGTAGCAGGGAGGCCTATTGTTATAATATTTTTTTCCCTCGTAATTCCGATCTGTTTATCTTGGTGAGAAACAAACACGCTCAGTCGTTTTTTCCGTCTTTTTTGTTGTGCTGGTGTATGTTGGGGGTGGAGGGAATTCCCTGAGGGTTTACACCTCCTCTGTCTCTGCTTATTGGATATTCAAATTTCAGTCAGACGCTCACAATAATACACATTTAACATTGTGTGACTGACACTTTGGGAAGGTCTTTGTTTTCATAAAAACAAACACATATGCAATGACACAAACAGACAAGAACAAAACAGCGTCGGGAAGCAACGCTGACAGGCTAACATGACAAGTTAAACTAAAGCAAGGTTATGTGATGCTCTGCAAACAAAATAAGAAAACGTATGATATTCATGAGGAAGCATACAACTCTGTGATCCATTCACAATGACCCCTTTAAAGGAATAGTTCACCCAAAATGAAGATTCTGTCTTTATTTACACATTCTCATGACTGTTCTTTTCTTTCAGTGGAACACAGCATGAGAATTTATGAAGAGTCTTTATTCCATGCAATGACAGCATGAAGCAACAGATGTCAAGCTCCCAAATGAACAAAAAGCACCTTAAAATTAATTTAATGACTTTACTCATAGACTTTTTATAATGACTTTGTTCAAAGCTTTCATAAGTCACATGATAACTCTAGAACTGTAAGTTATTAACTGAAAATCAAATTATCAGGTATGAATATTCAAACTCAAGTGAAATCCATCAATGACAAGATTTTTTAAATCTTTATTTATTTATACAAAAATAAATAAACAAATAAATAAATAGAGTGGGTGAATCTCATGAAACCTGTCAAGAACATGGTCAAGTCTTAATTTGCACCAGAAACAAAAACATGAGAAATTATATTTTGCATAAAGTGAATATTTTAAAGTCTGTATATATGTGTATGTATTCATGTATTTATTCACTTATTGTTACGAATGCTCAATTTCGTACCTTGAGTTATTTCACATTACCGTCCAGATGGTATTTATCAGGCTATGTAAATTAACACAGTCAAGCTGATTGCATGTCAAAAATAAGTAGTTAAACCTTGAAGGCATTTATTTTCCATGTGCACTAATGGGCGCTTCTTGTGTTTCTTCAGACGAGGTTCCTTGTTGAAATTCATGCTTGATAAATTCGAAGGATTTCGGGATAATTTGGCCATCGAAAGTTCTGTTGATCCTTCGAGTGTATATTTGAACCTTAGAGAATTGAACATCACATCTGCATATCCAAGCTCAAATATATATTTAGAGTGATTGGTTTAAACATTAAGTTGTTGATCTTGTCCCAGATAGATTTGTCAAAACGTCAGACATCCCCACCCTGGTTTCATTTCCGAACAGTTTGAATAATCCTTAAATACTGCTCTGAAATACATCTTTACTAAATTCATTGATTGACTTAGTCAAACTTACATTCCACCCTAATTTAGCAGTCAGGGCATGGAATAAATATTCCTCAATCCATTTATTTTCCATAAGGGGGGATAACCGGCTAGGCGAGTCCTTACATTTCAATTAGACGGAGAACGAGAGAGGAGAAGCAGTGGTCAGTGGACTGGCTGTCAGGATAATCACAGCAGACAAGCCGCCGCTGGCCCTTAATCCGAGCAGATAACAACGACCACAAATTCACACTCCGCACCGAGAAACCGGAGCAGACAAATACACGTGTCATGCTAAACCAAACACATTTAGCCCAGGGATCCCACCATTACCGGCAGATCGACACGATAACCCGGCCACCCTTTAAAGGGGTATTTATTTGACAGATAAGATTGACATGGGACTTGGCGTGCTAGAAAACAACAACTTATCCATTTAAGGACAAATGGCTCTGTTCAAAATGGAAAGCTAGTGTGCAGTGTTCACTTACATAGTAGTGAAAGTAAGCATTGATCATGCAACCATAAACATTTCCAACATTGTTGTCACACAACCCCATCAATTTGCATGTGAGTAGCATTCAAACGTCTTGGACTTTGGGATACAGTCAGTGCATTGTGCTTTGCACATTTTGGCAAATGCAGTAAATCTGCATATTCCATGCATACAAAAACTTGCTTATTTGCATTTACAGAATGCCAGTATGCTGTTCTAACAGAGCTAAATACCATATATAAACACTGGTGTAATGCTTCATTACAGCAGCTTAGCTTTGACATGCTGAATGCCCTGCTTCATGCATTTGTGTTCCAGCAACATGACATTTATCGTTTGCTAAGTATTGGGGACAGATTTCTCCGGCGCACCATATGTAGACAATGACACTAACAAGTTAATATGGCAAGCATAAATATGTGCTTCGTATTATTATACCCTCTTAGCAACATGCTCAAGAGCCTAAAAATTAATTGCTGGACTAAGCAGAGACAGCACAAATGATTTATAATGTGGCTGAATCGCTGGTAGTTATTTATTTTTGCATGGTATTACACTAACCGCAATGTTTTGCTGAAATTGTTAGTCAGCATCAATGAATGCAATTAGAGTTTAATGGGCTTTAAAGAGAGCATGAAAAAACAAGCAGAAGAGAGAGATGCGGGGAGGGAAAAGTTGCAACATGGATTCTCATCCAATCAGGAACTGTCTCCTAGTGGGAAGTCAGACAGGTCGCTGCTTTTTAGGTTTGGCTAGTTAGAAAGGGTCAGTTAGCCACTGTTTGTAGATGCCGTAACTATACCATCATGCTCTTGGAAATCTTTTTTCTCCATTTGAACTGCATTCAGAGGTCACTGTGTATTGCATTTTGCATATTAAACATATTAATATATAGTGTTATTTTAGTATTATTTATAGTAGTTTTAAAATAAATTTTTCTCCATTGAACTGCATTCAGAGGTCACTGTGTATTGCACTTTAGTGCAAATATGTAGTGAATTAGCTTGTATGTTTATATTTTCATTTTTATACATCAGTATTTTATGTTTTAATTTTATGTCTAAGTTATAGTAATTTTGCTGTGTTTTTATGTTAGTTTATGTTTATGTTAGTTATATATAT
>NW_015537960.1:359896-366033 GCF_001515605.1 Sinocyclocheilus anshuiensis
ATATATACATATATATATATGGTCACATGGCATTTTTGACTTAGGAGATTGCCTCAGAATCGTCTATGCCCAGAAATGAGTGTCCATGTGCAAAGATAAAAAAGGTCACACACCACATGAGCAACTGTCATTGAGATGAATGGGACTGCTAACGGATAGCTTTTTCAGGTATTACAAGACTGACCAACTGCTGTGTACATTTGCATTAACGATAAAAGTATTGCATAACTTAAAAACTGTGAAATACCTCCATATCCTTGGCAGTGCTATTTGCTAATTTTCCAGCCATTATCTGTTCAAGCCAAGCCAAATTGAATCCATACCTGCAGTGCGTAATGTCATATAAATAATTGCACCTTGTGTAAACATATCAATTTCCCTCCACAGCAGTGAGCTTTAAAAACCATTTGTGGGACCCCGTACAAGGTCATCTGAAGCTGGAAGCCTGGAGTCATTGAGCACATACACTTACACACACACTGGCAGACCGAGTCCGAACACAAGCTCCTTCTGAGCGCACTGGCCCTTAGGGCGACAGCAAGCCATTGCACCGTCATTAAGACCAACACATAGCAGCTATTTATACACCGCACTGCATCACATCATACATACTATACATACTTGCGCACGCATGCATGTGCGAGCACCCGAGGCGCATATGCTTATTCTGTATTCTCGCAAACATTACACACACAACCGCTGGAATAACGAAACCAAATTAGAATGCACAAAAACGGGAGTGCGTGAAAGGCAAATAGGGTCAAAACTGCCTGTGCGTGTGTTTGTATGCACTTCGTTTCAAATTGCCATGTGTTTTTCCAGATGAATGCAAATCAAGTAGTCTTGGACGAAATCAAAACTAGTGCTCATTTCTTTCCACTGGTGCAAATGACTCCGGGACACTAAAAGTTGAAAGTGTCAATTATATTCTAACAACCTTTGAAGATGCTGTGTTGCTCTTGAGGTATTACGCTTTATATTCTAATGATTTTTGCTTTTGTGTTTCATCAAGAATGCATCTCTCCACCAACCCACATTTGCAGCTTTGAGCGATATTCATATTGTATGTTTCTTTGTGAATATCTTCACCAGGCAGTTGTTAACCTCACCGTGTCACGTTCATTATAAATTGTTTGAATCGCACCAGCGCCTGAAGCCAATGCGGAGGCAAGAGCGTATTCTCAAAACAGAGATGCTAGATTACGCTGATCAGCGATTGCGCCGTGATGTACTGCCGCGCATTAGATCAAGGCGACACGTTCGCAGGCCCCACGAATGTAAATCGCAGGGCCACTCTTGTAGGCGATTACTCAAGCGGCGGAGAGGATATTATTCAGAGTAAGTTGTTAATAAGGGAGTTTATTTTTTCTGACAGAGTGAAAATGGCTTCCTGATGCAGGATGGATAGCCCCGCTAGCCTGTGGACGCCTCCCACAGTTGTGTGCAATTAGGAATAAATAAATATTAACGTCTTCACTTACGCATCTCACGCTAACGTGCTAAATTGGATTAGCCCTCCGATGACCTAATTGCATTGTCACAGCGCACGTATCTAAAGAGGAGCACTTTGCAGAAAGGTAACATCAAATTAATCTAACAATCAGTAATTGAGACAAATGACACACCATTGCCGGCTGTCTGGGTGAAAAACTAGATGAGCTGAGAAACGTGTTGTAGGGTTAAATGCCAGCGTGGAAAGGCAGTGACTTAATCTAAAGACTATTAGCATTAGTTAACCGTGTACTTTTCAATTAGAGCGATCATTTTGCATTTCGGACTTGCTGGTAAATATCTTTTGTCACCGCACACCGCGGAGCGCATGGTGGAGAAGGAAGACACACAGCGTTGTAGGGTTTGAATGCATCACACTTAAAATGCACACTTAAACAGAAGGCCGAATGGAGAGTACAGTCAGCGCGAGGTGCTGTGTGGCATTTCACAAAGGGGGTGGGTGGCAGGGGGCTCCAATATTGGAAAAATAAAATAAAACTGCAAATCAAAAGGCCCTTTGTATTAAATTACAGTGGGGGCTTTGCAGGAAAGAAGCCTGTGCACACAGACTCTGTGTGAATCTAATAATGCACTTGCATCCAACCTTAATTAAACAGTCTACATCCTCTCGCATAGCCATATAATGATGTCAAGCCGGGAAGCAATTAGCTGCCCTTCTCTGAAAGCAAACAGTGTTTGTAAGTCACACAAAGTACTGAGGCAGGCGTGCTTATTGAAACCCTCCTGAAAAATAACATTAATTAGTATGTTATGATTTTGGAGATGCCTTAACATTGGACCCAAAGGACAAGGGCCTGAGATTAAAGATGAGCCCCTCTTTCTGCCAGCGCTGGTAACGATAACAGCAGGAGAACCATCTCACCGTCTCATTAGCGGCTGGCCAGGCCAGACTACGTGCTTTGCCCCGCGACATATCATAACATCCATTAAAATAAGCTGTCATGCAGTTGTAAGAATAACAACCCACAGTAGACCAAGTCATTTGAAAGGGAAAAAAGCAAAGTTTTCCAACAAAAGGCCCCTCTCCAATGGTTCTTAGGTATATGCCGTTTATTTGTGTTTAGAGATCACCCCTTTTGTCTGCCTCGGCTAATTAAAGTGATGCTGCGCCGCCTGGCTTTGCAAGCAGCCGGGGAAAGCACCAGCCAGCTGAGACACCCAATTACACAATTAAGCCTCCTACAAGATCTCGAAATTGTCAGGGAAAGAGAAACCGTACAGTTCTTCTCTTTGTCTTCTTATCTGAATGGCGGCGAGAGTATTATTTTCACGTTCTGAAAGGAAGGCGCACGTTCGCGATGATGTAAGACGTAATTTCGCCCGGTGCGGTTCGCCGCTGGGCCCCCTTTGTTCTCTCCGGAGCGGGGCTGTATATTTGTGTCTATTTACTCGCGTTGAGTTTCTTTTCTCTCTCGACAAAGTTGTTGCGAAGGCGGTCATTAGCCGAGCCAGAACGCTAACTTTGTTGAGCGAGAGCATTTGGAGACGCGGCTCTAATTGGTGATGTTTTACAAGGGAAGCACTTATCACTTTGCTTATTAAAAATGCTTATTGGATGCAATAAAACACACATTATGGTGGTGAAATTAATATAGTGCATTGCCCAGAACATAATGCCGCTCTAATGTGTGTCTTGTTCACTCTAATGAGTGCTGCCGAGTTTATTAGCTCTGATGACAGAGGGGCCGAGCTGGGGCTGTTATTGTTTGGTACAGGTTGATGGATTTCGGATGCACACGCGCGCACACCCACGCTCTCTTTATTACAGAGTGCCAGTGTCGTCTAGCCCGGTGGCTTGACTTTAATGTGGTATAAACATATAAATCTGTAGCGACTCTCTCTTAGCCTGCAGTGGAGAGTCTCGGGTCGGTCTGGAGTCCATACGTTCTCCGCTGGAGAGGAATCCATTGATAACTCCGTGACAAGGGCGGTCCCGGGAGGGTCAGACGGGGGGGAACGGCACAGGATAGGGTTAGTAGGTCATTACTGGCTCAGCACAGATCCTTTAATTGTCAGCTGAGCTGCTTTGGATCTGTGTCAGGTGAAGGCTTCGGCCAGAAAGAAAAGTGCAACCTAATAGTTTGGCTTTCGGAAGAGGAGATCGGTTAGACTTGGTAATGGATGTTTGTGCATGTGAAACCCCTTTGTTTACGGAGAAGGCTCTTTGTTTTCCAATCCTCCCCTTTTTTCCACAAGTTTGAGGCAATTTATTTGCGATCCAATTTCAGTGAGTCTTGCAATCAGGCAATGCAATCCAATTATCTCTTTCATTGGGCGAACTGATTAAAATGTGTAGCCAGACGTGATTATCCGTCTCTCTCACTCTCTCTGAACATATGAGGGAGAGAGACACACAAGGCAGTCGGAATTATAAACACACTGTATGGTAAGTGTGCATTGCACAACATGGCTGACATCGATGATGCTGTGAACTGTGAAGGTTCTCAGCCGGTAGAGACTTACCGTTTGTACTGTGGCCAGAACTACTTTACATTATTTACAAGTCAACAAGTCAAGATGAGTTCAGTGTCACAGTTGGCAACATTGCAACATGCCATACTAAAACAGATGTATGATCAATTGTATGTGTATATCGCCTTTTACAGTACAATGGTTTCATTTGTGGCCCATCCATTTAGAGTTGTATAAGTTCTGTGTGTTTTATAACACACACACACACACACACACACACACACACACACAGAGAGCTCCTGTGGTTCTTTTTCCCCCCTTTTTTTATTAATATAATGCTGCACTGATTTCAGCACTGCTGCTGCAATGTTAGTTCTGGTTACCATGGAGATCATCAGCATCGCTGAATATCACAAATCCTTCAGGTTTCTGAAATTTCTCTAGTTTCATTATGAAAACAGAGAAATGAAAGCAGGATGTTTCATGTAACCCTGAAACTCTTATTAGCATTACAGTTGTTTCTTGTAAAACAGAAGTTTTGACTCTGTGTTTTATAACACACACACACACACACACACACACACACACACGTCTGGTTCACTATCCTTGTGGGGACTCTCCGTAGACGTAATGGTTTTTATATTGTACAAACTGTATTTTCTATTGTCCTACACCCACCCTACACCTAAACCTACCCCTCACAGAAAACCTTCTGCATTTTTACGATCTCAAAAAAAAACTCATTCTGTATGATTTATAAGCTTCTGTACCCATGGGGACCTCAATTTAGGTCCCCACGGTGAGACAAGTCCCAATGATTTGGTGTGTATTCAGGTTTAAGTCCCTTATAGAAAAACGTACACACACACACACACACACACATATATATACAGTATATATCTTGTATATATAAATATGTGGATGGCACTATGTTGATCTGATTGTTATATATATATATAACAATCAGATCAACATGGTGCCATCCATATTTTTAGTTTATATGACTTACATTTATTAAGTTATTTGTTTTATTGTTTGTTTTGCTTTTGGACACAAGCTCACTGTGCATACTAGCAGGCTTTCCCATGACAAAGGGTTTGACATGCCATTTTCTCTCTAATCAGAAACAGCTCTCGTTCAGGTAGAGTTTTTGTGAGCCGACTCTGACGGCACTAAACATTTCCTGGGCCACTTTGGGTTGAAGGTCTTTCCAGTGTTTTGAAATACAATAACCGGCTTGTTTGATTGTTGAAGTGATAACCATGAGAGCAGGACTGCCCCATTTATCAAATTACCAACTTAGTGAAGGCTCGCAGAAATCTGCCGGTAATGAATGACAGGAGAGAAAGCGAGAGTGAGAGAGAGAGAGCAGGCCAGCATGTGGATGGTGGGCCTCATCTATTATCTTTCTTTTTTCCCACTCCAAATCATGTGTCTAGGGCATATGAAATTTAAAGTGGTGTCTGGCTTTTGCCTCCATCAGAACGGCCTTGACGTGGCTGAGCGTGTGTAAGGAGAATGTGTGATAAGGCAGGCCAGACCTCCTGCTGAAAACGTCACCGACGACCTGTGCAAGGGTCAAGAGTCAACCGGCAAATATATCTCCGGCTCTCACCATCGCTCACTTTAAAATTGATAAAGACAGACGAGAAGGCAGATGGAAGGAGAAGTGGTCAGGAAAGAGGAGGGAGAGGTGTCAGGGTCCTCTATAAACTGCACTTTGTGACGCATCATTGGAAATGCCCTCCCATAATGCTGTGCTGTCACTTCACAGGGTAGGTGAGAGCTCAGCGGTGACCTTGCTAGGGATTCAACCCTGGTTACTGTGGTCAGATGAAGCTTCACCATAACCTGCACTGTTCCATTGATGTGCAATTTTTCTGTCCATGCTTTCCAATTGGGCAGAAATTAAAGTGCATTTCATTTGTTATTTTTCACATTAAATTTGATTTAGTTTTATATAAAAATAAATAAACAAAGTAAAATAAAGTAAATAAATAAATACATTATGTAGAGAATTCCTGTAGCTTAAACAGTACCGCATATTACTAGCATGTTGCTTTGGATTAAAGCATCTGTTTATAATAATAGTATATAATATAAAAAATGCAATTAAAATATATTTTTATTTTTATTATATGTATTATAATTAATTCGAATTTGTTATTGTTTTTTTATGTTGTGTTTCTTTAATAATATGCAATGAATACAAT
>NW_015537960.1:366321-367146 GCF_001515605.1 Sinocyclocheilus anshuiensis
ATTATTATTATTATTATTATTATTATTATTAACTAGTCCCTTGAACTGTGAAGATGAAGACCCCTAGTTTATCACTGTACTAGACCCTGCCCATTCCTTCATATAAAATTATTATTTTATATTATTCTTTATAATCAGGCATTCTCATTGAACATCATATATGTCTATCCCATTATGCATTGCGTTAGTATTGCACAGCTGAAACAGCCCAGCCTTCTTTGCTGTGATTAGCTGCTTTTCTCTCAGGGAAACACATTACCCACTCACTACAAACGCTGATCGATTTTTCTCTAAGACTGCCTATCTGATTGCTTTTATACCTTATTGATTCTTCAGGATTAACGTTTATGGCTGTCAATTATTCTCATGTATGATTTTTCACATCTGTTTATTGCACGCTGCATAATTGTAGAAAATGATGATTCTGTTCAAGTTGATAATCCAATTTCAATACGAGAAACAAGCCCTCCATTTTAAAGAGATCTCCGCTCTTATATCAACTAGTGTGAGCGTGGCTAATCAACTAAAGCTACCCTCACAAATGCCTGATGTCTTGACAGAAGCATTCTGTGTGAAATGTGATGATCATATGCTTCATTGCAAGAGCATTTAACAATCATAAGAGGTGTTTTCCTGAATCTGCCACCATGTCATTCAGAGGATTTTGAACGATAGTAGAACAATTATGTAAATGTGAAATTAAGGGTTTTGAGCACTGCTGGCTAATATGGTTCAGCAAGTAAAGGAAATATTTCAGGATAAAATCATTCATCATTCTGAAAGAAACTCACATTTCAACGTCACTAGCTTCAGTTGGTATCCCCC
>NW_015537960.1:367446-403747 GCF_001515605.1 Sinocyclocheilus anshuiensis
GTGAAGTAGACAACTAGAGTTTAAACACTTGAGAGGATGCAGATGCATTTGAACGAATGCAGGCATTACATAAGTGTCTATCAAAGCTGTCTGTGAAGGGCTGTGGCAAATTATGACCGGCATTGTTCATGGCTATCCGCTGAAATTGTTAGGAATATAAGTCAGAAGTGTGCGCATACAAATAGGACTATCTTTTCATGCTATACAGTTGAACGTACAGGCTTATTTCTATTCCATATCAGCTATTGTTGTTCAGACGAGAGGATATCCCACTTGATCTATATTTATTACATCAAGAGTGATGCCTTTGACAAATATTACAGTCTGTAAGTAGAATCTCCTTTTATATAATGTACATTTTCCCATCTGGGTCCTCAGTGTTT
This sequence comes from Sinocyclocheilus anshuiensis, assembly GCF_001515605.1. Lineage (NCBI taxonomy): Eukaryota > Metazoa > Chordata > Actinopteri > Cypriniformes > Cyprinidae > Sinocyclocheilus > Sinocyclocheilus anshuiensis. The sequence continues at coordinate 367,830 of NW_015537960.1, forward strand.
TGAACACAATAACTACCTTTACTGCATGCAACCTAATAATCTGTCAATAATGTCACTTATGGTTTAATCATAATCAAAAGATGTCATGTAAACAATGATCTGATTGAGCTTGATCTGAGTGAAATGTCTATCCAACTGAAGCAGACTGAATGGTGATCCATTCAAAAGTTATTCAGTATTTTTCAGTTATTTTGTATTTATTACAGCCCATATTTATTTATAATTGTATTTATTTATTTAATCAAATAAGTGATTTTTGATTTAGCAAGGATGCATAAAATCACATTATTACTGTTTTCACTGTATTTTTGATCAAATAAATGCATCAGACCACACACGTTTGAACAGTAATGCAATATTCATATCATTTTCAACTGTCCCTTTAAGTAAAGTTAACAACATGAAGAAAGATTTCCTGGCATATTTTTTTTTTTTTAGAAGGTGCCGCTTTTTGCATGCATGCACATTTTATTTGAAATGCATTTAATGCATATACAGAGTTCTGGCATGAAGCTCTAGATGGCTCAGTCCGATAGGTCTAACTCAATCTGACCTAATGACATCATAATCACATGGCACAGCTGATTGGTTCTCTCCTGTATCGGTAGCCAATGAGCTCGCTGCTCAACATTCAAATATATGACTAGTGCTTGCCGTAGCAGTTGCAGCTTGCTTCAGAAACCCTTCACCTTCACCAGCTCCACCTGTGTAGATCTGCTACGAGGTGATTCACGTATGCTATATGGGGGTTATTTAATGTATGTTATATGTGCAGCAGCAATATTTCTTACATGCTCACAGCAGCATGTTGTGGATGTATTGGCAGTAGCAAGTCTCGGTACTTGCTCTGCCGCAGCAGCAGCAGCGTAGCAGATCTATTCCGCCAAGACCAAATACATTAACATTGTCATGTACATCACCATGCCAATCCCTCCGAGAGTTGTCATGACAGAAATATAATTATTATCATTTATTTATTTTTTGACTGAGAGCATAAAGTCCGTTTCATATTGCAACTTATTCTGGCCAAAACAAAAAAAAAAAACATCAGAAGCCATCCAGTCAACATCTATAGTGACCAACCACCATTGTGTTCATCGCATATAAAAGATGCATTCAGAATCTATAGACAGATCAAATCTAAATAATATCAATGGAAATCTGTGTATGTAAACATAGTCAGTCAGAAGCTCAGATGTAAATACGGCATAAAAAAGACAGCAGAAGTGGGAGATGCATGAGTTTAACATGTACTCCAAAGTAGAAGTAATTAACCACTTTTTTATCTGTTTTGTTTTCACAGGAACACGAGAGATGCCACCCAGCTCTTAATGAATAGGTACCGCGGTTTACTCTCTTTCTTTGCAAATACAAATCGCACACATACGCACACACAATGAGCGACTCGGCCCACACTTGGCACCGTCGGGCCTCATTGTTGCCAGTCCTGTGGAGGTGGTGCGGTTAGTGGGTGTGGAAGCTAAATTAGCCTCTACCCCAGACTGTAGGCCCCCCCGAGGGGGGTCCGCACTGCCCTGTGAGTAAGCTTGTACTGTGCCTGCCCTTGACATGCCTTCTCCATGGACGGTGGGACAGAGGGGTGCGGTGCCAGCAAGCTGAATGGCACGAGCCCGTGCCAGATGGTACCAGCTGCGGCGAAACGCTCTCTGCGGTGGACACCTGTCCACTCCGCGCACCTCCAGGAGCCATCAGCAACCGCCCTAAAGAGCCGTCAGCGGGAAATGAGGCGCAAACCCGGGAGTGAAAAGCCTGCGGGCCCTCGCCGGGTGCACGCCGGGTCCTCGCCGAGCCACTCTAATGAGGATGGGAGCAGAGCCAAGACACGTTTAGCAACCATGCTGTTTACTTTATCATCATTACTCAACGTGACCCTGGCCTCCACGAGTCTGTGACGATGCCGCTGCCAGGATGTGTCGCATGGTTGGACAGACAGTCGGCACATCTGACTCCAGGCCGAGAGACAGAGGGCATGCTGGGATTGGGCACAGAGCATTTGTGTGTTTGTGGAGGCCATCACTCACTGAATGTTGCATGAGGTTTGTTAAAAATATGGGCGTTAAATCATAGATTTATGAATATTTACTCAATCTGACCTGTATTTTTCAAGAATATCCTGGCTGCTCTTTATAATAAAATAAAAGTCAAGGAGAACTGAGGTTGTGAAGTTCCACAGTTACAAAAAAAGTACAACAAAACAAATCAATATGGCAATTTATTGCAAGTTTTTTTAAAGGGATTCTGCTGATATCACATTAATCTTGAGTACTTATAGAAATGTATTGCATCCTTCATATCTCTGAAGAGTCTTTACTTTTATCAGATTAAAAAAAAAAGCGATCATCTGCAAGCTGTGACATCGACATAAATACTTCCCTTAACACTGTGTTCTTTGGGAAGCTGAGCAAGGTTATCTTTCCCCCACAACCAAAAATGCACTTCTTTGGTGACATTGATTTTGTGGTCAAAAACAAAATGACAAATCCTTCTCGAGCAAGTCCTGTGCAGCGCAGCTGACGACTTCTGTAACCCAAATAAAGCACGTTGATGGGCTGCTCTTGCTCTCGGTCTGGTTGATGTGTGCACGCGCTCTTCCAGGAGAAGTACCCATACAAGGAATTCCACTCTTCATGACGTCATACAGGGCCATACTCTGGGGGAGAAAAAAAAAAAACTTTCCGAAATTATACGAACCCTAAAGGAGTGTATTTGCCACAGAAATACTCTGTCATACATCCAACATGTTTTTTGAGACTTTGGTCATGTTTAGCACGAGTATCCAACTCTTCAGCAGTGTAAACAAGTCAGAATGCATGAAATAGCATTAGACATACCCTTTAAAAAATAATTATAATCTCACCTTGAGTCAAATCTGTTCAATTAATCAGTTGATCTAGTTCACTAAAACAGTCTGAGGGATTAATTTGCATATCAGACAGATAAAAGGATAGTTCTGTCATCATTTACTCATCCTCATGTTGTTCCAAACCTGTATGAACTTTTGAGGAATATCCTGACCACTTTTTTCAATATCATAAAAGTTAAGGAGAACTGAGGCTTTCAAGCTCCATGATGACAAAAAAGTACCAAAAAAAAAAGAGTCAATATGGCTCATGCACTTGTGTTCAAAAGTGTTCAACTCTACAAACTATCTCGCTTTGTGTGAGGAGTATTCTTGAGATAATTAGTGAGGTCTGATTTGTGAATGACTTGAACTTTTTGAGTCAAATCTGATAAATTAATCAATTTACAAAACAATTAATTCATGAATCGGACTGATTCTGTTGTCAGGTTCAGTTAACTGTGAATTAATGTGGGTCTGTTCTTCACACAAATCTGTCTTATGACTTGGAATATAGTGCATGACTTGTAAGGATTGCATTTACGATGCTTTTATGGTAAATGTGCTGAAACCTTGACTCGTTTATTGTGGCAAAATGCATGCAAAGTGACTAATGCATTATCTAAAATGGTTTATTTTCCACAAAAGAAAAGACAAATCATACCAGTTTTGTGATACCAGAGGGTGAGTAGATGATGACAGAATTTTGTGTTTAGGTATCCCATTAACTTCAGATCTATAATTGGAATTTTTTTTTTCTCTTTCTCTCTTTTTTAAAAGTAAAGAGTGCCGCTAAAGTAAACAGTATGGCAAATTCAGTTACTCCAAAATTTTGTAAGAATTTGTGGTGAAGCGATATGCAACTCTAACTATAATTCAAACTTATTCATAGCTATGCAAAAAAACAATTTGTCAACCAATTACCGTTAATAATTTAATGCTGTGGCATAATAATTTATATAGGAATAAGTGTTTACAATATTTAAATTTACCTTCTTTCCTCCCTTCAAAAAAAAAAAAAAACAGTAAAAAATCGTCTCCGAGGGCCCATATCTTGGCAGTGTGTGAGTCTCCTCTCTGTAGCCTACAGCTCGTTCAGGGATATTAAAGAGTCATTAGATGGAGGGCGTCCTCTGGGAATACTTCAATATGAAGCTCTGTGGTGTCACAGCCCATGTTATTTGTGTGTAAGTGACACTTACCTGCAAGATATGACATGAATTAAACACCGTTCTGTACCTTCAAATCTTTTAGCATGCTGCCTTATTACATAGAATAACCTTTTACATATTCCAGCCTGATTTGTCTTTTTTATTTTTAGTGAGTAAATTGCCCTCAACTGAAGAGGGAAGCAGAAGTAATAACTGGAATTGCGAGGCCGGAATTTAGTTGTCTGGTGGCAAGTGTTGTTGGCATGGATGAATATAATTTGAAAGGTATATAGGGACATGCATTATAATCTCAGTTTGTGGACTGGACCGTAAACGAAAACCTCACTCTTTTAGGTCCAGGTCAGCGGCGGCATGTTGAAATGTGCATATCCGGAGCTGATTAGAGATGTTGCACTAGCATTCACCAATGGGAATGAGATAGAACGAGAAAGGCGGCAAAAATGATTTGTTTTCACAGCGGGACGGATTTTCCTAGGGAGATAAAAGAGAAAACATGGAGTGTGGAGTCAGGTTGGGTGGCTGTCTCTCTCTGTAGCGATGGCTCTTCAGATGTTCACCGACCGAATCCCCACCCTTTGCACCACGGCCTCCTTCCCGCCTTCACCCACCGGGCGTAAACACATCGAGATCAGTAGCGTGTTAAAACGGCACCCCGTCCTGTTCACGATCCGCCTGTGTTCTCTTCTGTTTGGTTTTCATGTCGTACCGTAGATAAAATAAGCCCCACGCGGTGAAACCCCTTTATATCCCTGCAATAATTGATTTGCATTTAATTGTTTCTTGATGGCTTGAGACTGCCGAAAGCGGGACGACATGCACCTGAGTCTGAATTTTGAATGCGCGTCTTTCCGGGTGGATATTTGTGTTCGCAGTCAATTTTTTCCTATTACGTTGGAGTGAGGATTTTGATAAAACATGAAGGTACTTTCTGTAATACTTTTTTGGTTGTCGTTTTATCGATCAGCCGATCCCCGGGGAGGCCCTTACTGCAGGAGGCAATTATGAAATCAGAACAAAGACTTGGATAAAACAAGATATTACACTCGCACAGTTGGCTGCTTGTTCCATTCCGTTTCAAGACTGAAGAGATCTTTCTTTCTCTCTTTTCCACTATTGGATGCAGTCGGAGGGAGTGAGGGTGGGAAAAAGAAGAAAAATGCATCAATGTGTTTCCTGGAAAATGCCAGAGACTCGTAGTGTGTGGCAATTTCAAAATTATAAAGCTGAAAGTTCCTTGATGATGATTGTAGATGTGTAGCTCATTCTAGTTGGGCTGAAATATACAATACAGTAACATTTATGATGTGAATCACCTGTTCGCTATATCACAGCCTGTACAGCTTGACTATATACCTTAGTTTACATTTGAAAGACTATTTTTGACTCAAAGTAGGGTCAGAAAAATTAAATATTTTTATTTTTCAGCAAATGGTCAAAGTAGGTGTTTAACCTTCAAAAAATGTTTAGAGAACCCAAAGTAGGCCAAAGTATACGTGTATATACAGTATGTACTACTGTTCAAAAGTTTGAGGTCGGTAAGATTTTTTAAATGTTTCTGAAAGAAGTCTCTTCTGCTCACCAAGGCTGCATTTCTTTGATCAAAAATACAGTAAAAACAGTAATATTGTGAATTATTATTATAATTTAAAATAACTGTTTTATATTGAAATATATTGTAAAATGAAATTTATTGCTGTGATCGGAATTTTCAGCATCAATACTCCAGTCTTCAGTGTCACGTGATCCTTCAGAAATTATTCTAATATGCTGATTTGCTCAGGATACATTTATTATTATTATCAATGTTGAAAACAGTTGTGCTGCTTATTTTTTATTTTTTTTGTGGAAACCATGATACTTTTTTCTGGATTCTTTGACGAATAGAACAAAAGAACAACATTTATTAGAAATAGTATTTTTTATTTTTTTTTCAATTAGTTTAATGTGTCCTTGATGAATAAAAGTATAAAACATATTTTTATATAAATAAGCAAATAAAAAATCCCCCAGCAACTTAAGTTTGGATAACAGGGTTGAATAACTGAGCCTGACGAATGCAGTCAACAATACAATTTATGTAAAGATTGAAAAAAAAATTAAAGACCTTTTAGATGGGACAAGCCACAATCTCCATTTTCAGAGTGGGATACGGACATTTTATGTTTAAATCTACTTTTCATGCTAGATTAATTGTATGCTAGATAATAGTTTACCTAAGATGTCTAATAGCTATTTCTGATAACATCTGTGATTTGTGTCTCTGTTTTTTTTATTAAAGGGGTCATATGATGTTGCTAAAAAGAACATTATTTTGTGTATTTGGTGTAATGAAATGTGTTTATGCTGTTTAAGGTTAAAAAAATAAATTATTTTCCACATACTGTACATCATTGTTTCCCCTCTATGCCCCGCCTTTCTGAAACGTGTACATTTTTACAAAGCTCATCGGTCTGAAAAGCGAGGTGTGCTCTGATTGGTCAGCTATCCAGTGCGTTGTGATTGTGATCAAGCGTGTGACGGAAATGTTACGTGCCTCACCATACTGTGATGCCCTGTCCGGCCGGAGCGACGAGACAAAAACATTAAAACCCATTATAAACGAGGCATTTGTTGCATCCAGTGGGGACATAATTACGGATTATAATGACTTATACTGTCTTTTTACGTGTTGCATCGTGCCGCATAAAATAAAACCATGTCTGCATTTGTGATTGGAGAAATGACAAACAACAAGCGCTACTCTACACAAAGCGCTAAGACACTCAAGGCTGTGCTGTATTGTGAATCCACTCTGTCTCACCTAACAAAGTCACGATATAGCACAGCCTAGCATGTATTTCTTGCGCAGTTTCTTTGTGTTTGCAGGTACGAGGCAGAGCGAGGGCCTGCTTCACACACCTGATATGAATTTCACCTGCAGTATATTTATATATCGCATTATCATCAGGCCCTCTCTGACATGGAGCAGATGGCGCTGATGCAGGTGGTAGCCGGTGTTTAAAAGGTGTGTGCATATGCACCCTGTTCGTCCCTTTTCTTCCAGTTAGACGTGTGTGGCCGGGGCTCTAATGGTGCTAAAATCGCCTTTTGGAAAGCGACACCTTGCCAAATCAGATCTGTGAGTGTTGAGGTAATAGCGCGGGATTGATCGGTGGACAGACGGCCACGCCGGTGTTGTGCAACTCTTCCGGTGACGCAGCTTGCGTGTCACTTGCAGAATTGTTAATAGATTTTCCTAATTTGTGCGAGACACCGCAAACACTCGGCCAAGACCTTTCCATTACCGGCCCGAGCGAAATCCAGACGGCGACATACGACACGAAAGCTAATATAACGTTAAAACGATGCTGAAATAGCATCAGGAACGACTGCGACTTCCACCTCTTGACAGCATCGCAGCTGTAGACTAGCGGTAGTAATCCTCCAGTGGCAGTTTTAATTATCGGCACAGCTCTACTATCAGCAAGTGTGTAATTATGTGTCAGCTCGCTGGCTGCTGGGTATGAAGGGTGAAAGTGAGAGATATGATGATTGTTGAAACTGGCGAGTCGTATTTAAACAATCCGGAGTGTGTGAGGAGTTCTGTCATTAAGCAGACAGAGGCTGACCCGTCCTGTCGCTCACCATTTCACTTATGCAGTTTTTTTTTTTTTTCACTCTTTATGTTTGTGTGTCTTCACAGGACGTCACTCTTAGGAGGAGAACGGGACAGGAAGTGGCTGAAGGTGTGGTGTGAATGTGACACACTGAAGGTTGGTCTTTTTAAGTCAAACACACTCACACACACGTACATGTGCACTGTGTACCATTTCTCAGTCATGGTTTTAACACGCTTGCATGTTCAAATCAGCAAGCTGTAGGCGTTTTTCTGTTTAATATTTATTTCTGTACTTTTTATTTCATCCATGCCTTTTTTTTTGACGCAATGATACTTTGACTTCAGGAATGGGAACAAAAGCAAAAGCAGTGTGATGCCAAATGAAGCAAGCATCTGGGGAATTAAAGCTGGATGTCATAGCAAGTTTAAAGGCTTCACAAACAGTTATTAAAAAATAAAACAAACATACATTTAATTAGGAATCCAAATCATGAGAAATTGAAAGATCCTGGTTCTTAAATAATTCCATTAATGATTGTTTTAGTACGTTTTAGGAATAAATAATTGGAAATTAGAAATTCAATTTGAAAGATTTTAAGTTTACATGTTTATGAATGTGTAAGAGAAAGCTTGCATATCTGTAACTTGTCAGCATTTCAAGGTTTTCATAAAAGCTTCATGCATAATATTTATTAAAAAAATAGCTTTTAGTTTTAGATGCCTTTAATTTTTATCTCACAGAATGCTTTCAAAAAGTGTTTGATGTGAACTATCTGTATACAAATATATGAAATTCAACTTTTGTCCTATCAAAATTTGTCCTATCAGGCAATTATTCATTAATTAATTTATTCATTCATACATACATACATTAGTACATGCAAAAATTCTGATTGATCAATTCGACTATTTTTATTTTTCCAAATACTTTTGTATAATGACCCTAATCTTTTTGTCTCAGGTAACAATTTCTTACAATGCAGTGCAAGTTAGTGGAAGCTATAATCTAATAGTTTTAATCCAATAGTTCATATGTTTTATGTCCATTTATACACTACTGGTCAAAAGTTTGGAAGAATTAACATTAATTTCATTTTATTTATTTATTTATTTATTTTTTAAACAAGTCTCATATGCTCATCAAGACTGCATGCAAAACAGTAATATTGTGGAATGTTTTTAGAATTTATAATAACTGATTTGCATTTTAATATATTTTAAAATGTAATGTATTCCTGTGATTAAAAAGCTGAATTTTCAGCATCATTACTCCAGTCTTCAGTGTCGCATGATTCTTCAGAAATCAAAAGCATTCTAAAATGCTGACTTGCTGCTCAAGAAACAATTCTGATTATAATACATTTTGAAAAGTTGTGCTGCTTAATATTTTGTGTGATACACTACCATTCCAAAGTAACCTAAATATGCTGGGTTTTATTGGGCGTTGAGAGACTGGTCACATGACCTGTTCTCCTGCTGTGAGGTTCTCTTGTCCTGAATGAGTCTCCATTAGACAGCAAAACGCACCTTTGATATGATGAACTGTAATAAATTATCCTCCTTTTCTTTCCCGCATTCACACCAAGATCTTTTGCTTTGGTGATTCAGCCTTAGGCTCGGGTGGCACGTTGTCCAAACACCAAATACATTATTAGTAATGTTTGCAGACTTTATGATCAAATTCTGATAATTTCACAGATGGTTAAGATTAAATTTTGGGTGGATTCAGTTGAGTTTTTGCAGACAATAAGATGGTGTTTCCCAAAGACGAGAAGGAACTATCCATACATACCATAGTGAAAGGCATTATTACCTGCAGTCCCACCTCTGCACCCCAGAATAATGAAAATCTGCAACATCGAGGCCTCGGAGGATTAATTAGTTGAACTCTTCAGAGACGGGATGATTTATTTAGATTTACATAACAGAACAAGTGCACTAGGCATCGGCCCATTCGTAAAATAAAGTCCAACCGTCTTTTATTATGGCAAACGTGCCTTGGTCGTTTAACTAGGTGAGCTTTAGATGATGAAAATAGCCGTGACTCTGGCCTCTGCGGGCTCCTGATGCAAAAAGGTGACAGAAGTACAGGCTTAATTTAAAGAGCACTTTTCGCCCCCTGTGGTTTCTATGATAAAGACATCTGACAATAGTGCTCCCCTAATTTATGGCCAGACCAAGTGCATTAATTGATTTTTACATTTTGCACCGTCCTGTTCCCTTATTAGAGGGAAGCGTGAGGCAATTTATCTGCCTTGATATGCCGTATTCATGGCCCTGATTGTAATTTTTTGACAAAGTGGCACATTTCTCTGGAATGAACTGTACGGCCGTATGGATATACGTTTAATCATTTTCTAATAAGCTCTTTTAGAAGGATTCATAAAAATCCTCTCAGAATACGGAGTGAATTACTGTAATGCTGTTAATGCCGTTTCAAGCGTCTGCCTTAGGAGTTCAAATAAATAAATAATAATATAGAATAAAAAATGTCACAGAATAATCAAATAACCCATTCTGCCATATTCACCATTATGTCTGTGAATAGACCAATTCTACAGTTATTAATTATAAATGTCGTCCTAATTGACATGGATGAGCGTTTTCATTTTCCACTGTTCAGAAATGAGGCTTTCTGTGCTTCGTGTTGTTCACACGATTAGGCAAAGCATGGTTCATTCTGAATAATGGAGCGTTCACACATACAGAAAATGTATTAGTTCATTCATAGTCTTCACTGCTCATTTGCATAGAGTTCAAATTGTCTCAACATTGTTACAATGATGTACACGCCCACATTGCATATTAAATGGTCACTCATGAAAACGAATGACTTACTGGAAAAAAAGTTTTGTTGTTGTTGTTGCATTTATTTAATTAAAAAAACAAACAAAACAAACAACAACAGTAAAAACAGTAATATTTTGAAATATTATTACAATGTAAAATAACTTTTCTTTTTTAATAAATGTTTTAATACAAATCAGAATTTTAGAATGATTTCTGAAGGATCATGTGACACTGAAGACTGGAGTAATGATGCTGAAAATTCAGCTTTGCATCACAGGAATAAATTATATTTTACAATATATTCAAATAGAAAACTGCTATTTTAAATTGTAATAATATTTTACAAAATTACAGTTTTTACATTTTTTTTGTCAACTAAATGCAGCTTTGGTGAACATAAGAGACTTCATTCAATTAACAAACAAATAAATAAACAAATGCTTGTAGTGTATTTATATATATTTATTGATACGTTTTTGTAAGAGAAGTATATCAATTATCTTCTGTGCTCTGTATATATACACACACTTTATATGTTTGTTATATTTTGACTTTAACTTATTATTGATCTTTATTTTTTTGCCTCCAGTTTTTATGAAGATTACTAATTATGTTTTCTTTCCTTATGGCAACAACTGTGGATAATAACAAATTGACAGAAAGGCTGAATGCTCCTTTAACCTTTCTAAAAAAAAAAAAAAAAAAAGGATTTTTATGTGCAGAAACCTCTTATATCTGTCCAGAGCTCGGCAGATGTTCCTCTGCAGCACCATTACTAGAGGAATCAGTGCAATGGTGAAGTGTTATTCTATCAAACAACGAGCCCCAAAATCTCTGATGTGGATTTCAATTTTGGCTGGATGCAAACCAAAGCATGTCCCTGTGTCTCTCAGCAGCTCTCGCTTACCTCACAGGCAGGAATGTCTCTGTGAATGCCATAGGCAGTTTGAGAGGATCTACCTCTTTCCCATGCATTCTGACTGTTCCGTGAGCCGCAGTTATTTTGATTTGCCGTAAAATGTCAATATTGTTTCTGCATTAGCTCACCTCCGATAAAATGACACGTTTCTTTCCAGCCGGATGACATCGCCTTATTAAAGCTCTATGCTTGTATCAACATTCGAGCAGCAGAAGAAAAGCGTTTGCATTCCAGAGGGTCAATGCACCAGAGCGCTAATTTGTTGACCCTGAACGTGGAGGGGTCAGAAGTTCAAAGCCCAGCTGCTGGCGAGATAACTGAGCATGTGTGTGTGTACGTGTATGTGTGCTTCTGTAGGGGTCATTTCCTTGAGAGCCCCTTCAAATACAGAGGATATCGCCCTCTCACTAAATCGTCTTTTAAATGGCCTGTACAGTAGAAAATGTTGAGGTGAGGGTTGGTTACAGGAGCAAAGAAGGAAAACATGTGCTTTAGGTGGAACATTGAAGGAACGTTCTAGCTTAAATAGTTTGTAAGTGAAGGCCTATTGACAGCATTTGTAGCATAATGTCTGTTGGAAATAATTTCCACTCACCCTTCAAAAATAGTAGTCAGAGTAAAGCATTTACAGTGGAAGTGCATGAGGCCAACACACACTATTTATAAAGTATAGCCTCAAAGTAAGACTTAAATGTGTTAACATGAGACTGTAAGATAGAATGACTTTGACCTTGTCTGTGTAAAGTTATGTTCAGACTTTCTTTTTGTGACACAAGTGACATAAGCAGACTAGTTGAATAACAACTAACCAGTAGTTAATCGAACCAACTGAATGATTTTAATTTATATTTGATTTAACATTTGTAATTAAAGGGGTCATATGATGCTATTTAAATTTGTTCCTTTCTCTTTGGAGTGTTACAAGCTCTTGGTGCATAAAGAAGATCTGTAAAGTTGCAAAGACTAAAGTCTCAAATCCAAAGAGATATTCTTTATAAAAGTTAAGAGTTAACCACGCCTACCTAAAACGGCTCGTTCTAACATGCCCCCAAATATCTACGTCACTATGTGGGAAGATTTGCATAACGTCGCCCAAATGTTCACGATATATATATATATTTTTTTTTTATTTTTTTTTTATAGATATTTTCATGTTTAAATGTTTAGCTAACTTGTTTGTTTAAAAACTCTCTTTTTAAAAGTACACGACATTCTTTCATTTTCACATTTCTGTTTCTTTACTGTCAGTTCTATTTTCAAATTTTCTGAAGTTTAATTTGAATTTCAGAGTCACCAAAATTTTATCTAGAAAAAAGAAAAAAGAAATACCCTTTTAAAGTGTCCCCTGTGCAGGCCTGGCCGGATGGTGTCCATATTTAAAGTCGATTGGAGACTTCTTCCTTAGCTTCTTAGCTGTAGTCCATAGTCCAGTGGTCTATGGTGATTGACAGCAGCTATCAAACATTCATAATGATGCTGCTTCCACTGTAATTAAGTGTTAATCACTTCCTTATGCTAATGGAGTTTTTTGGAGTGGAGTTTTTCCGTGCCAGGCCATTGTTACTGCGCCTGAAATAATTTCTGTGTGATCACTCCCCTAGAAATCAAAATGTGAATAATTATTCCCTAATTAAGAGAGTGGGGCCTGCTCCTGGAGTTAAGGCTGCATTAATTTGAATGTTTTTACAGTTCTCTAATTGGGATAAGGGCAGTTACTGATGAGGGGCCCGCGCGCAAGCAGAGAGAAGGCCTGGCTCCTGTACGCCGCCACTCAAGGTCAGCGTGCGAGTCCTGTAGCTCCCGCAGAGCCCTGCATTGTTGGCGGAGCATGCATCTATCATCTTGACAAGCATGTACTCTCACGTCTTAAATTATTAATTGCATTAAATACATTTTTTGAATCCGGGATGGAGGTGTGTTTCCAGGAGAGTGGCCTTTAACATCGCTGCATTGTTGCTGCGTGGTCGCACGGTCTATTTTCCGCCTTCTCCTGTTTGGGAACTGTAAACAGCGAGAAAGCGAACAAGGCCAAGGTGGGGAGTGCATTTCAAAAAGGAGTTTGTCTACGGTCCTGCCTCGTTCTTACGCTGTGCATGTTATGTAACGGAGGTGCCGGGGTTGAGGTCGTTGGATGAGAGAAGCAAGGCAGGCGGAGAGAGAAGAACTGCCTTGAGGCACTACAGGAAGGACAGAGAAAAATTTAACCATTACTTGCCTTTAAAGGAGCCTCTTTCGGAAATAAATTAGTACTCAAATGCTTAGCAAAGTGATTCAGATACAATTTTGGAGGAGTTCTGGGAGACTCGACAATTGAAAAATAGCCTTCCACATTGGCCCTAACATATATTGGGACACTTAAAACACACTTAAAAACATCTGAATGTCATTGCATTAGATAATAAAATATAAAAGCATGTGGCATCTACAAACAAACAATACTAAAGCTTTTATTTTGAACAAACTTTATTGCAGGTTAACCTTTAACCAGCTGGTCCCATGATTGATTTTTAGTGGATGCATCACTACTGGAAAAATTGTGTATTTACTTTTCAACAATTTTTACTTAGAAATTGCTATTAAATTTGACTAGTAATTACAAAGTAACACATTCAATGAAACTTTAAATTCTGAAGTAAAAAGACTAGTAAGACTCAAAAGTTGCTAGTAAATTTCACAAATAATTACAAAGTATTCATAAGTAACACAATTAATTAAACCTAAAATTTTGAGGTGTAAGTTTTACAGTGTAAGTTAAAATACTATTTCTATATCTACTTTTTTTTTAAACCTAACAAATTATTACTTTTTCATTCAAAATTATGTTTGTGTTGTCTTTTTTTTATTATTATTGATGCCACTTGGTTTGATAGATTATGTAATGCCAATCAGACATCTCCAAATGGATTTGCATAAATAATAGCTGTTTTCAAACAGGTTTTCCAAAGACCCTACCATTGGTCAGACAAACTAATAGCTCCGCCTCCAAAGCCATGCCATTGGTTGGGCTGCTGCATGTGTCAGGTGGGTTGAAATGCTCCAAAAAATAAATCAATAATAATATTTTCACTTTTTGGGTGAATCAACCTATGAATGGCTTACTTATAATTATATTACGCAAGTTACATGTTGAATTAAACCTAAAATATTGAAGTAGAAAGACTGTAATAGATGTTCTTGTAAAACATACTCCAATAATCTTTATTTACTTCGAAACATCGATTTTTTTTACAGTGTAGAGCATTTATTAATCTAAGTTATTGCTAATTTCAACACTTGCTAATACATTTTTAAGAGCAAAAGTTGTATCTGTCAACAGTAATGCACTCTGAACTAAAATGAACAAAGTACTATTGCATTTTTATTAACTAGCATTAACAAAGGAGAATAAATGCTGTGCAAATATCATGCTCATTGCTATAGTTCATGATGCATTAACTGATGTTAACAAATGAGTAAAGCATTACCAGGAATATTAATATAAACCTTGAATACTCTGAAGTGTTTAAATGCTGTTTGGAGACACTTTTGGTGTAGAAAATCAGAGTCACTGTTCAGGTTTATGATTTTGCCATGGGTTTATGCAACTATATGCAACGAGAGGCAGAAATCAGTTGTGTTTGATCCCAACAGGCCCTTTTCCCTTGGCACAATCGGTGTATGCCGGTGTTGGTATGATGCTATTACCACCGGGCAGAGTGGCGTGATATATTGGAGGCCTTCATCCTGTGGAGAAACACTGCCTGCCACTTACCCTGATTAAAGCTCCCGCTGCTTAGGATAAAGCCACCTCACCTCACACTCCAGACAAATGGAGCACAAGGCGAGCAGGACATTTTTCAGATGCCATCTTTCCCCGCCAAATGCTCCTCTACAGCCTCGCCTCTGTGCAATACATTTGAATTAATTAGGAATTTTGGTAAATGACGTAAAGTGGCTCTAATTTTTTATGTCTGCCAGGAGAACAATTAGACCATTAGGAATAACAGATGACCCAACCAAGTCCACGCGCCTATTGCCAATTTTCGAAGCACATTATTTCTGACGTGCCAAAACAAATACATAGATTTTACTGTCGGAAGCATCTCACTTGCAAATGATACGATTTTATGAGTGTTTTCCCCTCCATGTGTTTGGAACAGAGGCCCGATCCCTGGTTGCGAGACCTCATTAGAGCTGGGACGCTCTCTCTGTTCACTTTCCCATTCTTCAGGTGAACCTTAATTTACATGGAGGCGCGCTATGATCTTCCCGAACGCTGAGTCGCCCACTACTGAGGAAAGCAAGAGAGATGGAGCACTCGAAGGGGCCGCTCGGCACTTGAGATGAAATTTTTGCCTCTTGAAACCTGTCAAATCTCCCGGAGAGAAGGCGAGAGGCAGAGGAGGGGGTGAGCAAGTGGAGAGGAGGGACCTGAGGTGCAAAAAATAGTATTTCCACTCTGATAAATGAGTTCTATCTTGACTGCATATGGTATATGTTTTAAAGTGCCTCCCCCCGGCCTGTGCGCACAGAAGCCATCCTTCATAATGAGATCGGCCCCTCTCCCTCATGTGGGGGCCCCGGCGGTTGCCAGGCAGCTGCCAGTACAGTCGCACCCCGGGTCGTCACGGATACATCTGCGCGCTGTAGCCTACAGTCATTATGTACGCTGTTGTAGGACTGCTCTAATGCGCAGTCAGTGCCAAGAGTGTTCGCGCCGTCATTTATATCGCATGTCATTTCACATTGTTCATACATCACAACTTTGGAATCAAACAGGAGCTTTTGGATGTTTTGTCAGGTCATTTATAAAAATGTTACATGTAACATCTAAAAATGTTATGCAATTGCAATAAATTATTATGCAATAAATCTGCACTTATTGTGATGCACATCAATATGCACTCGCAAACAGAGTACTGTGAAGAACTTTATGCATGCAAGAATAGTTTGATCAGGCAATTGTATAAAGATATCATAAAATATAACTATATATATATATATATATATATATATATATATACAGGTGCGTCTCAAAAAATTACAATATCGTGAAAAAGTTCTTTTTTTATATATATATATATATATATATATGAAATTAGTGTTTTACTTATATTTTATTTACATTTATTATTTATATTATTGTTAGAGTAAATAGTTTGTTAATAAATACAGTTCTAAAGCTTTACTGATATCTGTTTACAGTTGTTTTTTTGATTATTTTATATGAATGAATCAAGGTAACTACATTAGCTTAGAATAATATCAAGTAGAAAAATCTATTTTAGCTAAGAACTACATTTTTACACTTTTTACAGTGTATTTGCTGCAGTAAAAACACAAATCAAGGCAAGTGCTTCTCATCACGTGACTCTTTTGTTGTGGGTGGTAAAAATTTGTGTTTCATCCCGTCATGGTGGAAATTGCATGCGTTATTGATGCCCGAGAGCTAACCTTAGTTTGCCTATGTGTGCTCGAGTGTGTATGGACGTTTGCACATGTATGTGTGGACCGCGTGACCCAGAAAGAAGACGAGGTGTCGGCCGTGCCAGCAGAAAGCAGCTTTTCCTGTCACCAAATGATGTTATGTGGGTCAGCATGTATTAGAGAGTTATTTGTCATTCTCGTCTTGAACAGACTGGAGTGTGAAGTCGTTACTGCTGCACTGCTGTCTCCAGCTAGACCCATTATTTCCTTCATAGGAACTCACAAACCTCTTTGTTACATCTCATGACCTGCAGGATCCGTGCAGTGCACACCTCTCTGCTCTCCAACTTTCCCCTGTCTGCTTTTTTCTCCTCACGAGATGATTTTCTTCTCCAGTAATGCTAGTCCCAGATGGTTTAGTGGATTGAATAAGACTGAGTGGGACTGGTGTGAATTATTAGATGTTATATGTTCATGTTTGTGCTTCTGTATTACATGGATGTCTAATTAAAACTGTTCTCACGTGCTTTTTCACTGTATAAGCTTAAAATAGAATCAATAACAGCCCACCTACTTATACAAATAGTTTATAGTGGTGTTTTCTAAGCATCACTATTACTGTTTCTCATAAATAAACACTTTTATTTATTTTATTTAAGCCAGCAAGAAACCACTCTGAACACCCTAACAGCACCCAAACATCCGAGTTTGTCCAGGTTATGTAAAAATATAGTTATCAGAATGTGTTTGAGTCATTAATTTTTGTAATAATTGTTTCTTGATAGGTGACCAAGTGTTATTTTAGACATCCTGTACTGAGAGTTTTATGATATTGTCAAATGTGTGTGCATATTTGTACACTACAGTTCAAAAGTTTGGGGTGGGTAAGATTTATTTATTTATTTATTTATTTATTTATTCATTCATTCATTCATTCATTCATTCATTCATTCATTCATTCATTCATTCATTCATTCATTCATTCATTCATTCATTCATTCATTCATTCATTTATTCATTTATCCGTGAACTCATTAATTCATTCATTCATTCATTCATTTTTTTTTTATAAATTAATACTTTGATTCAGCAAGGATGCATTTCAATTGATTAAAAGTGACTGTAAAGACATTCTATTTCTACTTCAAATAAATGCTGTTCTATTGAACTTTATATTCATCAAAGAATCCTGGGGAAAAAAAATGATCTCAGTTTCCACAAAAATATGAAGCAGCAAAATTTTTTCAAC
This sequence comes from Sinocyclocheilus anshuiensis, assembly GCF_001515605.1. Classification (NCBI taxonomy): domain Eukaryota; kingdom Metazoa; phylum Chordata; class Actinopteri; order Cypriniformes; family Cyprinidae; genus Sinocyclocheilus; species Sinocyclocheilus anshuiensis. The sequence goes on from NW_015537960.1 coordinate 385,824, forward strand.
ATTGATAATAATAAAGCTGCTTGAGCAGCAAATCAGCACATTAGAGTGATTTCTGGAGGATCATGTGACACTGAAGACTGGAGTAGCGATGCTGAAAATTCAGCTTTGATCACAACAATAATATAAAATATAGAAAACTGTTATTTTAAATTGTAATAATATTGTATTTTTAATCAAATAAATGCAGCCTTGGTGAGCATAAGAGACTAAAAAAATCTTACAGAGCTCAAACTTTTAAATGGTCTGTTTAAATAATTTAATATAAGTTAATATATAGTTTGTACAAAACTGCCTGCATGTAGGATTTGTTTTTATGGCCTCTATTTGGAAAAATTATAGTATAGTATAGTATAGTACAGTACAGTACAGTACAGTGCAGTACAGTACAGTGTTAAAAGGAAACAATAAAAAGAAGAAGGATTGTGGGATTGTTAAATGACCCGAGTCAGATTCAAATTGCCTCTGAGTAAACTACAATTTTAAAAAAGTGTCATTAAAACAACCTCATACTCCTTTTTCTCTTTTTCTTCTGTCATTTTAAAGTACATTAGGAGAATATTAACATACAAAACAAAAACCGAATTCATCAAATTTCTTCATGTAACAAATTACATGGCATTTGTAGTGACAAAAAGGAGGTCTTAAAACAGAGCTCGGGTCCAAATGAATCCAGGCCAGGCATTGGTGATGGCAGAATAATCAGCTATCCCATACTCCCCTGTGCTTAATAGAGACAGCTGCTCAGAATTTAAAGGACAACAGCGAGAAAAGTCTTAATTACTGGACAGAAGTTAGCCAATAATGAATATTTTATTTTAGGCTGTCCGTTGGCTGCCGGTGAATTATGCCAGAGAAGGAACGAGGCCGTGAATCATCACGTCCAGGTAAATGCCAGGATGATGATATAATTGGTTGCTGTGGAGAGATGTGCAACCTCTGTAAAATGTTAGGCAGGTTAGGGTGTGAGCTCTGTAATTCATTACACACAAATATGAGTGTCTCCGATTATTCATCATTCCGTCTCTCTCTCTCTCTCTCTCTCTCTCTCTCTCTCTCTCTTTCTGTATTTAGATCTATTTCTGTCACTAATGAGCAGGTCCAGATGGAATCTCCTGGATTTTTTTTTTTTTTTGTATATTTTGCAACGATCCACCTTTTTTTTTTGCATATTTTGCAACAGTCCACTGTAGAATGGATATAAACATAGTAAAAAGCCTTATTGTTACTTATAATATAATACTAGCCCTGGTCTCCTCTGTACAGTACTTGTTATATTTTATTTCTTTCAAGGAAAGAATTGCACTGGTTTCATCACTCTACACAAAAGATAATCTGTGGAAGAGAGAAAGAAAAACAGGGAGAGAGAAAGAGAGAGAGAGACTTGCCGTGCTCACTAAAACAGACATCATTAAGCAGGGTGGCCTGACTATTTCATGCACTGAAAAATTTATGAATGTGGACACAGAGGTCATGGGGACACAGCTACCATTTACAGTATATATATATATATATATACTATAATAAAGTATATATTACAAGAAGCAGCTCAACTGTTTTAAACATTGATAATTATAAGAAATGTTTCTTAAGCAGTAAATCACCATATAAGAATGATTTCTGAAGGATCATGTGACACTGAAGACTTGAGTGATGATGCACTGAACTCATCTTCACCACCGCATAACCCCGACATTTCATTCTTATTCTATTCCAGTACTCCACATTGTGTTGAGATGTGTGTTTTATTTGTAAGCACTAATGTTAAATTGGAATTTTGTAAAGTAATTGGCAGTGGCAAAAGAATAGCGTTCAAGTTTTAGGTAAGCTTTGTTTTTGTGTAATTTGCTTCACATGAAATTCAGTGTACATATTGTTTTCTGTTGCCCATGCAGCAGAATAATCAACACATGACCTGAGACTGGCTTAAAAGTGTTGAGGTGGCTAGAGAGGGTTAAACAAATGCGAAAAACAATGCATATAAATATGCATGTCAATGCAAGAAAGAAGACCAATCACAATTCAGTATGCTAATAGCACTGTGGTGTCTTTACACTTGGTTAGATTTGTAAATCAATAGGAAATGTGTACATTCTTAACATATACAAAGATATGAATCAATGTAATATTTGTTTAGGGGTAATAAAAGTTTAGGGTCCGTAAGATTTATTAGGAGATTAAATTGATCAAAATGACATTAAACTGATCAAAGGTGACAGTATATATATATATATATATATATATATAGTTTCTTAAGCAGTAAATCACCATATAAGAATGATTTCTGAAGGATCATGTGACACTGAAGACTTGAGTGATGATGCTGAAAATTCAGCTTTGCATCACATGAATAAATTTGTAATAATATTTCATAATATTAGTGATTTTATTGTATTTAAAAAAAATAATTATACCAACCCCGAATATGAATGCCATCTTCTACTATGTGGTTGCTAGGGTGTCCTTTGTGTGTTGCTATGTTGTTGCTAGGGTGGATGCTTACTGATCCAAATCCACCCCTACGTCTTTAGGATATTCTGATCCCAAGAAAAATGCATATAACTCTTTTCCACCAACTTAATCTTCATATCCAATGTATTCATTTTAATTTCAGCATCATGATCAACCTAACAAATGATTTATTATTATTGCAGGGAGAACATGAAAAGTCTCCAAAATCCATTTTCTGCTGAACGATAAAATCAAAACCTCAGGGATGTAGTGGTTACTTGGAAATGGCTACGTTCAGCGTCACACGTCTGCTTCTGCTCCAGAGTTCATTCAAAATTCAGCGCAACTGTGTCGAGCTCTAATGGAAGTTGAACGCAGATAGAATTATTTGGTAATACACAGATTGAGTCAATTTGAGAATGTATTAAGTGAGCTTTAGCCCATGTTTGAGACATCTTAAACATCAGAAAAAAAGAGCATTAAAGTTAATAGGACAGTGAGCAAGCATGGCTAACGCAAAGAGATCCACTCTCACGCTTCAGCAGATTCAGCCCGGCGACATATTTTAGGTCAATTATTTGACGGCTCAGACTCCCCTGCATTATTTAAGCGTGTCATCTTTACAGCAGTCGGATGCTTTATCCCCATCCTCTGCTGCGAATACCACTGATCTATTAACAATTACTTTACCCTGCCACTCTAGCAGCCTATAATTTATCAACCATTAAAAATTGATCAATATTAAAATTTAGCATTTCACTTTTAGACTGGTGCAAGCATCCGAGTGGAATAAAAGGCAGAGTCTCTGAAATATTTACATGAGGAAACTTGATAAGGTTTAATGCTCCTCTCCATCTCTCTCCCGCGGGATGTGCCGCCCGTGGTGGCACTGAGCTGAGACATTGGTTGGGTCTTCTGACCGCTTGTACTGTCCTTCCTGTGAGTGTATGATAACATCATGTTTCAGGCTTTGAACGTAAAGCATTACAGTAGGTCTGCATGACATCCTTGTGACCATGAAAAATGCATATCGCTGCATCTGATTTGCTCAAAAAGAACTCGCAGTGATGTCAAGGTGTTTGCACCGAGGGTCTTATCCTTATGAAATGTCTTTATCTGCTTTAACCCCTTCAGAAAGAACAATTAATGATTGAATCTCACGAAACCTGTCAATAACATGCCTTGGTCATAAAAAAAGATATATTAATTGCGTTCTGATGTATTTAGAACAGATGCGTCTATAGTAATGTAATAAAAAAGTGCTTAGATATACTTAAAATAATGCCACAATGCAAACAAAATAAATAAATAAAACCTAAAAATAAATTAATTAATTAATGTAAAAAAATAAAAATGGCTTCATTTTTATTCCTTAATGAATAATGATGAATTTTATTATAATATAATGCTTTACTTTTGATTTTGCAGTGAAACGTGACATGGACATGTTTTTTTGTGAGATGTGTCCTAAAAGTATATATTATAAAAAAGTATTTTAGTATAATTGTAAGTAGTTTTTTTTTATTATTTTTTTTTACTTTTATTAAATTATAAATATTTGTTTTTGTATTAAAAAAAAAAGCATTTTTGTATAATTGTAAGGATTTTCATAAAATATTTTATTTAAAATATATATTTAATTAAGTACAATATATTTATCATTGCAAGTTTTGTATGCACTTGTAAGTAAAAAGTTGGAACCTTTGAGACAGTTTATCTGCTGATATACTTTTCTGTATTCAGAACACGCAAATTATTGTTTGGGAACATTTAATAGTCCTACTGTAAAAGATGGATCACAATCATGACTCATGAAATCTACAGGTAAGGCAAAAAACACCAATAAAAGACTGTGCACACATTATTATTATCATCATGCAGCTGGTTCCATCGGTAAACAACATCATGTATAAGTTCGGCATCTTTCTTGTTTTTCTTAAAAACAGTAATTTATCATAAAGCAACATCTGAAGTGTTCAACACTGGCTAATTCTCACGGACTTTCAAGAGAAAGTGTGTGAATATCCTTAGTTAATCTGTTAAACAGATAAAGACAGACGGCTTTTTCTCCCTCTCAAAATCTCATTATAGGGCTCATCTTCACCTTGCATACATCTCATTTCAGAAGAGTTTTTCAACACAACAATGTCAGAGAGGAAAGGAAACTGCTGCCGTGTGTTCGATTTTAATCTCGATCTTCTGGGACTTGGAGCGAGATTTCTATGTTCTTCTGCAATTTACATGTTAAATTCTGTAAGCCCTAGGTAGTTCAGGCGTTTGTGTGGGAACCGTGGGCGGTGTCATTTTCAAACGTTCAATGAATAATTTCATCTCAATTAGCAAATCAGGGCAACACAAATCTGCCCTTTAGCCCAAAACTACTGTTTCCATTTTATGTTTGAGTCAAACTCCGTCTGACGCCAACATGTGCAATACAGGAAGCGCATTTGCAGTTAATTAAATGGTGGCAATGCACAAGAAAAAAGTGCTTATTTGAACCAACACATTGCATAAAGTCCATGTTCCATGATGTTTTTAAAAAATAAATGACAATTTTGTATTATAATAAAATAAAAAAATATATTTATGTGAGAAACAGACCCAAATTGAAGCCATTTTCTCCCCTTTCTTAGTGAATGTGGTGCATGTTTGATGTCATTTGGTTACGGGATATGAGAGAATCAATAACACCAGATGATACTGACATCCAACATACTGTACGTTTGAAGGAAAGCGTTGGAAAGAAAGAGAAGCCATTCACCTTATTAGAAGTGAGTGTACCATCAAAAACTCATATTTAAAGGTAAAAAAAATCCTAAAGCAACATACAGGTGCTTTAAAATGTAAAATTTATTTATGCGGTTTAGTGCTAGCTGATCTTTTAAACTCACAAAACCTATGAAAAGGTTGGTCTTCTAATAGCTGGGGTTATACCCTCATGTTCAGACTTAAGAAGGAAATTTCATTATTGATCAATTTATTTATTGACCGTTGGTATGAGAGGTTTGTTTTGTTTTTTAAGGACTTTTAGAGTAAGGTTTCACCTCTTAACCGGTACATAACAAGTGGACCAAATCTGTGCCAGTGTGTTACAGTGATAACAGAAAAGGCTTGTAAATGGCCACGGTGGGCCTGGAAATTCAAGATTTACAGGCCGTAGGTAAAACATGCATGAGTCTGTTAGTCACAACTAAGGCAGAGAAAGAGTCTCATGTTCTGTTTGGCTTCATATTTCTGTACAAACCATCTGATAAACATCTAAAAAAAAAAGAGAGCAAATTCACAGTGAAAACTTTTCATTTGAACATTTTCATATTCAAACACTCAACATACAAGTAAATGCTGTAAAAAGTGCAAATCAAATAGATGTGTAAGGAAGCTTGTTTCTGACACATGTTGTAATTGCAACATTTTTTCTTAGATTTGTGAGTTTATATCTCACAATTCTATAAAAAAAAAAAATTATGAGATTAAAAATTTGAAATTCTAAGTCAAAAAGTCCGAATTGAGAGATAAAATGTCCTTTTTTTATTTGTTATGTATGACAGAAACAAAAACAATATTAGATATAGAAAAGTCACACTTGTAAGGATAAATGTATGAATTCTGAGTTTATATCAGATTTCTGACTTTTTTTCTCTCTCAGAATTCTAAGACAAAAAGTCAGAATTGTGAGATGAAAAGTCACAATTACCTTGGTCCCACTTTATATTAACTGGCCTTAACTACCATGTACTTACATTTAAATTAATAATTTGGTACACTGCAATTATTGTGTACATACATGTTTTTACATTGTACTTATATTTGAAAAATACCTGCATGGAATTACATCTGTAATTAATTTCTGTAATTACATTTATAATTATACTGTTGACCCATCCCTTACACCTTAACCCACCCTTAAACCAACCCATACCACCAAACCTGTCCCTAACCTTACCGATTTACAGGCCGTAGGTAAAACATGCATGAGTCTGTTAGTCACAACTAAGGCAGAGAAAGAGTCTCATGTTCTGTTTGGCTTCATATTTCTGTACAAACCATCTGATAAACATCTAAAAAAAAAAGAGAGCAAATTCACAGTGAAAACTTTTCATTTGAACATTTTCATATTCAAACACTCAACATACAAGTAAATGCTGTAAAAAGTGCAAATCAAATAGATGTGTAAGGAAGCTTGTTTCTGACACATGTTGTAATTGCAACATTTTTTCTTAGATTTGTGAGTTTATATCTCACAATTCTATAAAAAAAAAAAATTATGAGATTAAAAATTTGAAATTCTAAGTCAAAAAGTCCGAATTGAGAGATAAAATGTCCTTTTTTTATTTGTTATGTATGACAGAAACAAAAACAATATTAGATATAGAAAAGTCACACTTGTAAGGATAAATGTATGAATTCTGAGTTTATATCAGATTTCTGACTTTTTTTCTCTCTCAGAATTCTAAGACAAAAAGTCAGAATTGTGAGATGAAAAGTCACAATTACCTTGGTCCCACTTTATATTAACTGGCCTTAACTACCATGTACTTACATTTAAATTAATAATTTGGTACACTGCAATTATTGTGTACATACATGTTTTTACATTGTACTTATATTTGAAAAATTTCTGAATGTAATTACATCTGTAATTAATTTATGTAATTACATTTATAATTACACTGTTGACCCATCTCTTACACCTTAACCCACCCTTAAACCTACCCATACCACCAAACCTGTCCCTAACCTTACCCATATCCCACCTCAATAGCAGCAAAAGCTTTTTGCAATACAATATGAACACAATAAGTACATTGTACATATTTTTTTGATGTAAGTACATGGTAGTTAAGGCCACTTAATATTTATTTATTTTTTATTCTGTGGCAGAAACACGCTTCCATAGATATGTGCACTTCAGTGAACAGATACTGTATGTCACAAACATACACTTTCAGTCCATGAGCTGGTTAAAGTGTAATTCATAAGCAATTAAATGTTAAACGTTAAATATGGTCGTCTCATTGTAAGCACTTCTAAATGTATTCGGTTTGGCAGAGTGTCTGTTTGCTGTATTAGAGTAGATGAAGAATAAAAACAAGAAGAAAGAAATGCAATCAATTTAATTGCATCAGAGCCTCATGTTTTTATTGATTGTAGGAAAATGGCTTGCAAGTGAGGAGTGACTACAGCTTGATAAGTGGCAAACCATTATTTTCCAGGCCGCCTGAAACCCCTTTGAGGCAACGATTCTTCATCTTATCATGGGCCTGGTGCAGGGCTGCCGAAATGTGACACGATGCTCGTTCTGAGGTCAGTGCTAATGTTTTCTTCATTGGCTGATCATTTGCTGTATGATGGTTATGTACTTATGAGTGTTTATGCATTTATTTGTTTAGTTTTTAATGGAATTTGACATTTCACCTCAAATCCCCCCCTAAAAAAAAAACATTAGGAAATAATTTTGTTTAAAGGAAATGAAACTTATTTTAAAACTGTTATGTTTAATGCATGTCATGACAGCTGCATTTACCCTCTAATTTTCTCATTACTGTAATTTGTTTTTATATTCATATACTGCCATTTTTTTTCTCATTAAATTAGCATCACTATAATTCATGTATTTTTTTTAACCATGATATATACATACTTAACAGTTTAAAAAGTAATATTTGTATTTTAATTATTTTAGTAAAATATGCATTTATTTTAGTATCATTTTACATTTTTTACTCAATTTAAAAATGAATAATTTTCTGTATTTTCTGTATTCATAAACACAGATAATTGGTTGTGAAAATGTAATGGTCCTACACTTATAGTGTAATGCACAATGCATCTATATTAAACATATATATATTAAATTCATTAAAGGCACAGTGTAAAAAAAAACTCCTAAAAATATATTTTTAAAGCAAAAATATAATTTCTTATTTACTTTGTTTGATTGTGGAGTGAAATATGACTCAGGCTCGTTGTTGACAGGTTTCATGAAATTCACTCAGGAACGCAGTCGTCCTCTTTGCCATACAAATGATTCCTCATTGGCCAACATAAGCTATGAAAAACTGTTAATAATGGCCCAGACACATCAGCATGCCTAAATTTTGCTCCCAACACTGTGAATCCATCCAAACAAAGCAGAAGATCAGGCTAATCTATGTGCTGGGATATTTTTGCCTCCTTCTCCAGAAAATGTGCAATTTGGTCGGACACGAAAAAGAGAGGCAGAGAGAGAGGGGGAAAAAAATTGAGCAGACCCTTCCAAGCAATAAATCATTGGATTGCTCGTGACACTCATACAATACGGATATAGTGTTAACTGCAAGAGTGAGACAGTTGTGTGTGTGTGCAGACTGTGTGTGTGTATGTGTGTGTGTGTGTGTGTGTGTGCGTGTGTACATATATGTATACACACACACACACACACACAAACACACATATAGAAGATATACACACAAATACAAAAACTTTAACAGCATACGAAGTAACATAAAACCCTCATGTACATAATTGATAACAGAAAACTAAGAAGAAACAGTGAAAAACCATCAAATGGGAAGTATCACGAATGTCAATTCACAGTTTTTTTCCATAGTGAATTAAAAGATGACTTTTTTCATTTCCAAAAACTGTATGTTCAACAGTATTTTCCGCTGGAAAGTTGCTTATTTCTGTGTGTAAATTGGATGTAGTCTTTTGCAGAATGGCGCCCCAGGCATAGTGTGAGGTATTGATTGAGTTGGATGCAAGAAGAGACACAAGAGGATTCTGGGAAGTGAAAAAAGTCTGAAAAAACAGAAAACAGAGCAACTATAGGCGTGTTTTACGTGTTAGGAAGAAAAACATCCTCCTGGAGTTGTGAAGAAAGCAACTAAACAAACAGAATCTGCGCATGGTGACAGGTGATGTGTCGTGTCAGAAAGATGCAGAGAAGGAAAGAGGGAAGGAAAACAAAAAAACGTATGGTTTCTTTTCAAGATCATAGGTATTTTTCTTATCTTTTTGAGAGACTTATATGTGCACTCTAGAGAACTGGTTCACTTTTTGTTAAAAAACAACAAAAAAAAAATTTTAACCAATATTTTTGTCATTACAGGTTCTGGTAATAGTTCATCTGCATTTTTCATGTACTATATTGTACTAAAATACTATAAAAGTCTTTGCTTAGTCTATACCTCAGATGTCACAGACACATTCACCGACTGCCTGATGCATATTGCACAAGAAACTGGAGTCACTTTCTTGATCTGGTCAGCTCTAATCTGATTGGCTGACTTCATGCAACTTCCAGGAATAAGGACAGGCCGTTTTTTTTTTTTTTTGTATCAGTCCACATTGAAAAAAGTTGTGTTTACAAGTTGAATTTAAGGCATTTAGTTTCTAAATATTAACTAGATATCCCCGAGCAGAAAGTGTAAACACATTTTCTGCTATTTTTTTTGTTTTTTTTTGCGGTTTTAGGTACAGCTATTTATGGAGACTGCCACTTCATTATATATATTTTTTTATTATTACATTTTATTTATTTATTTTATTTTATTGTTTATTTTTATTTTATTAACCGTGTCCTGTCATTAATTAATTCAATGGTCTAGTAGTCTAGCTGTAAGTTAACCCTCCCCTAAACACACTGTGATTGGTCTTTCAACAGTTTCTTCTTGTGTGGGTGAATGATTTTTGGCTGGAATAATGGTTGTTTAGGTCTGAGTTGTGAGCTTGCAATCTGAATTTAATTTGTAGAGAGCAAATACTGCGTGCCTCAAAATAATTCAAAGACAATAAATAGACATAGCTTTTAATTGTGTGGTTATCCGCTGGATTGCATTCAAAAACAAGCATGCTGTTGTTTGACTCGTGATTGCATGACTCTTATTAGCAAATCCTTTTAATGAGTCAGAACTTATCAAGTTTGAATCATTCTACTGAGTGGTTTTACTGAACCACAAGTCGATACTTTTGTCATGTCTGCCTCGACATTTGCAGAGAACTCTTACTGTGCTGTGCATACTTGATGTTTGTGAGACTTGCATCAGTTTAAACAGTTTCACTAGATATTCATATGCTGACTTAGTTAAAGATACACATATGGAATAGAGGTTTGGTGTAATAAATAGTACTTAATTTAAAAAATGTACTTACCATTAACTACCATGTACTTACATCAAAAAAATGTGCACAGTTTCAAACATAAATGTTTATTTTGTCTCAATTGTTCCTGATCGTACTCTCTCTCTCTCTTTCTGTTGTTCAAAGACGTAGCAGGTTTGCCTCTCAAAGACGGCACTACAAACGGATGCTGCTCACTTCACAGGCCACTCATAATTGTGAGAATTCAAACAAATCTGTGTGTCAGGCAAGCAGATGGAACTTCAATGGAAGAGCTCAATCGCATGTCTGTTACCTTGAGTCGGGCGCCTTTTTTACTCCAAAAAATATGGAAAAGACTATTGATCCGGCCTGCTCACCCAACCACCTGGGGTATAAACCAGTGTGTGCTTGTGTGAGATGGTTCAGGATAATCTGCATCACTGATGTCGGGATTTCCCACCATGCAGTGCAGATACATCATTGTAGTTCAACGACAGAGGTTAATGATGGTTTGGTCAGATATTTTTTTTCCCTTTTTTGTATTTTTAGGGTAATTTGTACCTCTTTTTCTATATATTTTTCTACATATATAAAACAGTAATGACTCTTAAAAGTAGTTCACCCAAAAATGAATATTTGCTATTAATTTACTCACCCTCAGGCCATCCAAGATGTAGATGACTTTTTTTTTTAAATTAGAACAGTAAGGGGCCGTTCACATATCGCGTCTTTTGCGTGCTCAAGTTTGTTATTTCAAATGTAGACACGCGGCAGGCATGCTCATAATGGAAGCGACGCACACGTGGGGAGATAAAAACATTTAAACTTTTCAGAATGCCGCAAGCGCACCGCGGGTCATGTGACAAGAACCAACCAATCAGCTTCATCCTTTCCCGTAACAACATTGAAAGCTCAGCCAAGATGAAGGAACAGCTGATCATAGCTGTACAGGGATAGCCATTTTTAAATAAATTTAGTAGCAGAGCTACTGCAAGCGATTTTTAGTGCTGAAAATCCATTTATCCTTTGCTGAAACTTCCGCGTCTTCATGGAGAGCGCAGGTCATGGTTGCTTAGCAACGGCAGACGCCTCTGGAGCGCAAGTGCCCGAATGCTTTGTAAAAAACCAGAAAGCGGTGCACCTAGCATTTTCCACGCATTTTTAGGCGCGACGTGAATGGCCCCTTAAGAAGATTTTAGCTGAAACCATGGTCCTCGATGATTCATAAAATGCAAGTCAGTGGCTACCGGCACTTTAAGAGTCAAAAAAGCATATCAGGCAACACAAAATGAATACCTGTGACTGTCGATCAGCCTTTGCACGATCGGCCTTTGCAAGAAACTGAACATTGCCTACAACCTGTAATCCAGAGCCTCAGGCAAATGGGGAAATCTGATTATTTTCTATGAATTGTTTTTTGTTTTTTTTGGACAGTTCGTTTCAATGAACTGGTTCAAATAACCGATTCATTACGTAATCACACAGTGATGTGACATACAGGTAATTCTATTATTAAAGCACTGAATAATGATGTGAAATGCGGATGTTTTACAAGTCTAAAGCATATAAAGTGAATGAACTACTCTTAACCAACTCTCCTTTTAACATACAGTAAACCACCATAAAACATAATTTAATTCCATTTTATTGGTTCACCGGACAAATCCAATTAGTAACAGCACACTTTTCCTCATCAATTTAAGGTATCATTCATATCTGTTGCACCATTTTGAGCCATGCCACCATCCACAACAGGTGACATTCTGTAAAAAACTAATATAATGTGAAGTGATAATGAGTTTTATCCATGTGCTTATATGTTAATGAGTGTAATAGCAGTTTGTTGGTCTACACAGAGCTTCCCCTCACCTTTCGACATTTACCCACGTACAGTATCTTCATCCGCACATCCTCAGGAAAAGCTTTCTGTTGTATTCCTAGGTCAGCACATCAGAACTCCAGAAACTCTTTCAATTACTACTAAGCTGACATTTGCCTACCCTTTATCGGGAGATCTTTAATCAATGCTGACTTGAGAGGAACAGGGAAAGTCTGCGTTGATTTAATATCTCCACCACGGTAAAGGTGAATGTGAAATATTTATGATTATCTGTAATGGAGGAGGCTTGATGAGACTTTCTTTCGGTGTCAGACAAACATCTTGTGGCCTTTGCTTTCCATGTTTCACTCGTGTTCCATAATATGAATAGTTAAACTCTGCATATATGACATAACTCATCGTCAATAAGGGTAAAGATGAATGATTGCTCTGCTACTTCTGACTTTAATTCTCTTATCTGCAACATTTAAGCTTCAAAAAGGTCACATGAGATATTTTTTACAGGCCTTTCTTTCTTTCTTGTCTGTCTGTCTGTCTGTCTGTTATATACTACAACTACTACTACTAATAATAATAATAATACATAATATATAATATTTATAATTAAAACATTCATAGAATTATAATTAGAATGTTTGTATTTATTCATTTATTTGGGATCTTACTTCATTATGTTTGTGCAATTTGCTGCATAAATATAATTTTATTTGTAATATTATTTCACTATTAATCGTTATTAATTTGATTATTTTTATGCAGTTTGCTTCATTTTATTTTATTATGTATAATATTATTTATTTAATCATTAATTAATATTAATTTAATTATTAAAATATATATTAACACAATAATATTTAAAATGTAATAATTTATTGACTGGCATCCTTAATAAGTTTGCATTCTGATATTCTATATTCTTTACCTTTGTGTTCAGAAAAAAAACAATGTTGAGATTAACAATCCCCATCCCTATTTATTCTGGGATTAAATCTGGGAAAAAGAAAGTCATACGGGTTTTGGACGAAATGAGGGTGAGTAAATGGTTAACTTAAGATATTTATTTCTCTTATCTGCACAATTTAAGCTTTAAACCGGTCAAGTAAAATGTTTAAGCAAATTTCAAAGTGCTAGTTAACTTATTAAAATATTCTGACTCTCCCGTACAGGTCTCCCTTTGGTTTGCCCATCAACACTTTTGTTAACAGTGGTTGTTAACACTGTCATCTCCCCTCAAAGGTTATCCACGACTCTATCTCTGTCTCTCTCTGAAGCCGATTACACAAACGCAAATGCTAAATCACAGGTAATAGGCCACAAACAGAGATTCACGTGTCATGCCACTCTTGCATTTGATCTGTGTGAGGTTTATTACCCAGCAGAGGAGGTTTTATCCACCGTGAGACTGAGGAGTGGGTCATCCTCTGGTCACTTATTATTTTTTACACTTGACTGGATTTACAAGAAGTAAAGGGGTTATGTTACCAGGAGTGTTATGGCTTAATTCCGTTTATCACTCCGCAGGCCTGACACAAGGTAGACATGTTTATTGTTGGCCTGGCATGGCTGCATTTGTCCGACATAATAAATAACCGCACATATTTCATGGCTTCGTTTCGACGTCATGGAGCATGACGCTTGCATTTTTATTCATTTTGGAGGAAAAGCTTGGCCTTCAAAAACAGTGCGCTTTATTTTCTTAAAGTCAACATGAAATTCAAATGTATTTTATTTTAATGGGATAGTTTACTCTAAAATAAAATTTTCTGTTATTTGCTCAACCTCAAGCCAATATATTTTATGCAATTTGCTTCATATTGTGGAGAAAACTAAAGCAAGGCCTTCAAAAACAGTGCTTTTTTTATTTTTTTGGTCTTACAGTCAACTGAAATCAGAATTTATTTTATTTTAAAGGAGTATACTGATCCATTAGTGCTTTTTGTATAATAAAAAAAATAATGAATAATGAAATAAATAAATAAAAATCTACAAATCATTAATAAGTACAAGTGAGTGCAGATCCTGCTTTTTTCGAAGGAATATTCTTAAAATTAAAATTGGCATTATTTGCTCACCATTAAAACAATTTATTTGTATGCAATTTGTTGTATATATATATATATAGAGAGAGAGAGAGAGAGAGGATTTAAACAAACAAACTAACAAATAAATAATGCATTTTCCACAAATCCATTACAAAAGACAAAGGTGCCATTGGTGTATTTATTTGGGATCTCATTTATTTATTTTTTAATCAATTTGCTTGCTTCATAAAAAAAATATTGACCCTTTTATTATTGTTAATGATTTCTCGATGCATGTAATTCCAAAGAAAAACACATTTTTATTTTATAATGAATAATCAGAAATGATTATTATTATTATTATTATTATTTTATTTTTTTTATTTATTTATTTTTTTTTATAACCAGTGACTCTTATTTTTCCTCCAATCACCTGCTGCTTGTCACTTACATGTTTTGCTGTTTTACAATTGTTTCATTCCAAAATATAAAACATAACGGAAGTGAAATAAGTTTGGATACTGTTTGATGGAGACAAATGTGACGACAGACTTCTCAGAAAAATAGCTTTTTTATAATTGTATAATCTCTGCACATTACGCTCAGATAGGAGAGAGTATTTTAAAGTGCACACTTCACCTTTAAGGTTAAATGAACATTAATTTTCCTCAAATTAACATTGGTCTCAAAGGGTTGCCGGATACACCTGTTCAAATCATTCTCTGTGTTTGTAATGAAATATGTTTTAGATACAGCTGAACTTTTGAAATATATTAGTCAACGGACACACACCAAATCCCTCTCAGGTGGCTCTAATCCATCTCTGTAATTCAGAAAATATCTTGAGAGAGTTGTTTTTGTTTTGTTTTTTCTCTGAGCTGCTGCGCTGAAATATGGACCCGCTGATGTTGTTTTTGGAACTTGTTTTGGAAAGGATTGCACAAGACAGGTTACTCCTCCTTAAATAATGTATAAAAGTGTCACTTTATGAGAAATTTACACCGCTGGAGTTAACCACGGCCCATTAAAGACTATTTAATGCTGTAGAGCTATAGTCTTACATCATAACTGTAAAGGCATACTTAAAGTCCCCATGAAATCAATTGTTTTTGGTGTTAGTATCAATATGTTAGTCTTAAGGTTATCTATAAGGCAGTGTGCTAAAAAAAAGAATAAAAATTTAAGGGGAAGTTTAATATTTGCAGCCAGATTATAATGTGCTTCAGGCACTGGACAAGAGATTGAATGAAAAATGAATGTGAGTGTTTCCTGTGTGGCCTATTGCAATGTGAACAAATGGCACTTTCATTAAGTTGTTGATGAGACTTTGTTATATGCAATAATGATTTTGATTTAATTTGATCTTAAATATGAGTATATTATCTTTCTTCCCTCTTCTATCACAAGTCAGAGCTAAATCAGAAGTGCAAAATCAGAGTCAATCAGCTGTGAAAGTTTCATTTTTAGTCAATTTGTTTAATTGTTAAAAAAGTACCTTTTAAGAAGTGACTGAACAAATGTGCCAACCCCGAAATCCCAAGACTGATTGTTTACACAAAGTTGCGGGTTTAAGCAATCCAGTGTATTATCAAAGTGTGACAAAACAGGGGGGTTGCGCATATTTTCCGTGAAATTGCCTCATTATTATGTTTTACCAATATTGAAGTTATGTATCGTTGACTGTTCATTAAATATAGCAGAAATTATCAACAGTCGGGCCCGGTCTCTCCTTGGGGCTCTGCTGACATCCTAATGATGTTGTTTTAATGACTGATCCCATTCTCTCAGGAATTTACCCTAATTTAAGAGCTATCTTTGGGATGATTAATATTTTATAGCTTTCAGAGAATCCAGGTAAAGAGATTCAGAGTTTTTTACAAGTTTGTTCTTCGGTGGAAAAAAAAAACGTTAACTCATGTAAACCGCTGAATTTAATTTCCATTAAATAATTATACAAATATTTAAATTAAAATAATATCAAATATCAAATTAAAATAATGTATAGAATAATAATGTACAAAACAAACCTGGACTGTTCTAATTTGCACATGTCTGCAATCTAATTTACATACAGTGATATTTAATTAAATTCAGTTAATTTCATTAATACCTTGACTTGGCAAAGGATAAACACACATGCCAACCGTATTATGAATCCTCATGTTTATTCATTCATGATTTATGCATGTGAGAGTCAGCAGGTCAAGTGTTAAAGAAGTGACATGACAGGATCTTATAATAAAAGACCTTTCCTGTATGTTTGCTTATCTCGGAACACTTTTACACAGCTCGTGTTACAAATATTGCAATTGCAACAGCATTAATAATAATAACAACACTGTCTAATTATAAGCTGTCACACAACATGATTATATATTTGATATACAAACATTTTTTTTATTTTTTTTATTTATTAGTTTAAGACCATGAATGTGCATGTAAATAGGTTCAATTTGGATTTTCTTGCTTTAGAGAAGTCAAAGTCATTTCATTAATGTAAAATATGTTTGACTTGTGTAAGGTGAGGTGTGTAAAAGCAGCTCCACACTTACAAATCAAGTCGGTTGTACATGCATTTCCATTGTAAGTGCATTTCTATCAATTTTGTTGTTACTTTTTACAAACTGAGGCACTAGTTGAAAGTATGTTCTGTAAAAGTATCACTCTGTGTGGAAAATATTCATTTTCAGATGCCATTTTGTCATTTTCATTTCATTTTTAAGTTTTTACGTTAATAATTTTAATCATTTTAGCGAAATTGAGCAGGGAAATCACCTTCAATAAAAGTCATTTAAAAGTCAAAGTCAATAAAAAAAAAATCCTTGACATAACCTGTGTTTTCATTATACCTCATATTAACTGCAAGAATACATATATGTGTACTTTTGTAAAAATTGTCACATTGCAGAACTAATAAAATAAACTAATGACATTAAAAAGTTGACTAAAAGGGCTGAAACAATGAGATCGTTTCAACTTTTTAACCGCTGTTTATATTCATGAATACTCTGTATTAATCCAGACAGGGTCAGTGCGAAATAGAACACACTTCACCTTTTCAATTTGAGTCTGTATCTGAAAGTGAGTGTGTGTGTGTAGGATGTAATTAAATTAAAGGAAGTTCATGCAGTCAATATTTTCGGTTGTTGGCGGAGTCTGATTCTTTGATTTGTGCGCTTCCTTGTTTTTCTTCTATTCAAAGCACTATTCTGAAGGGATTAGTCTACTAGATGATGTTTGAGTTATAAATATTAACGGGACGTCTGTCAGTTCACCTGCTGGTTTGGATGGGATTGTTATAGCCTAGTTATTGCAGAGGTTGGAGTATCTGTTGTCTGGTTGTGGGCGTTACGAAAGGTCATGTGCTACCTATGTTTGTATTTATTTAATTGTTATTATATTTTATGTAATATTTTTATTTTCATTTCAATATTTTTTAGGTTTGATATGATGCCAGCTATAATAAATCCATAATGAAGATGTGCCAGCCAGTTTGCAGGCAACAAAACAGTTTTATCTCTGATATTTAACTA